>NC_072740.1:136023840-136107114 GCF_026930045.1 Uloborus diversus
TGTTTCAGTGATGATATACAGCAGAAGTAACAGCTATCTATAAAGTTTGAGACATTTATCAATGCAAATATCTTACACACCTCTCTACGCAGAACCACAATGTCGTTCCTGAGGATAATAAATTGGAGGATTTTTCTCTCGCCTAAACGGTTATTTCTCTGCTCAAATAAAAGCTCAGGGCTTTACAGATTTATTTTTGCCGTCTTTTTATCACAAGCAGCTAACATAAAACAATATTACAGACACTTTCCATTATTTCAATTATCTGCACAAGAGGTTCGTGTGTTGTCACACTCAAATTAACTTTCTTTTCTTCCGCCGGCCGGATTTTGTTTCGTTGAACAATTTCATCCTCAAAAGAAGCAAAGAAATGAAAGAGAATGAAAAAAAAAGGATAGTTCTTCCCTTTCATTTTCCGCTTTTCATGAGGACATTTTTTAATAGTGTAATTTCGAAAATTGTATTTTCCGTCTTAATTAATTTTCTTTTGCTTCTCGCAAATTTTTACCGGTAGAATAAGTTCGAGATATATTGATTGAGTTTTAATGAATCAAAGGTCAATGTTGAATAAGACACTTTTTTCGGTCAATGCAATTCAAAATATGAATAAATTATGCGAAAATGATACATGCCTTTAGTTAATAAAAAAAAAAAAGCCAACTGCAGCTTATTACAGTAAGATTTAATTTTAAAAAACTTGTAAACATATGTGTAGTATTAAATTTATAAAGTATGTGCGAGAAAAAATATATAAATTAATAACTTTATGCAACGTAAAAAGTAATTTGCGTAAAAGGTTACCAAAATGTCGTATTATTCACTCTTAAAGAACAAATGTGCACCGAAGTTTTCAGACGTGTTTTGGGGTTTCAAAAAACCCTTCTGCAGAGCATTAAAATATGTATAACTAGATAAAAGTAGAAAGTTTTTAAGATTTTGTTTTCCACGGAAAATTTCATACAGAGCTAAATTTCTAAGCACCGCTTTACAGTTCTGTACACCTAAAAAGCGATACTCTCCCATTGCAGTTCTGATTCTACAGGGCTTTTTCAAGTCGCAGATCCGCATAACAACGTTAGAGCACTTTATAACCTCCGCTATAATTCTAAGCAGTGGAGAAAGTACAGTAGAAGACCATTATAACGCACACCTTGGGACCAGAGCTTTTGCGTTATACAGGTTTTTGCGTTATATAGATCATTTCACAAATTTTGAAATTAATATCCAGAATATATCTATATATTAGCACTTCAGAATGAGTTTTATCTGCAATGAGTATTAAAGCACCAATATTACAATTAGTTGTTCACAAAAAAATATGTTTCTCAAATTTTACTAAACTATTATTGCATCTTTTTAAATCACAATCCAAAATTTTTTAAGGAATAGTAAATGATAAGATGATTATTGTTTCTTTTCTTGGTTCTCTAAAACACATTCTATGAATGCTAAACTGAAGTACCAATACTTTAAATTAGAACAAATTAAAGAAAAAAAAATCCGACTTGTTTGTTTATAGGTATTTTTGTACGAGAAAACCGTCTTTGAGGTAACGATCTTTTGTAAAAATGATACTGAAAATTTGATGCTATAAGCAATAGGCTCTTGCAGAACCCTTGTCAAAATTCTAGAGATCCGTTGCGTCCCGCAATCTTCGGGTTGAGGACCTCTGCTGCAGACTTTAGAGGAATGAAAGATAAGTACACTGTTAAAAATTCAGGAAACTTTTATGGTAAATATCACCGTAAAATGGAGTGTTTACAGTATATAAAAGATTTACAGTAAATTCTACCGAAAAAAGATAAACGATTGCAGCGCCAATTGATACACCACGTGACTTACAGTGCGAAGCACGTAACACCGTTTTCCCCAAGCCATCTGCCAATGAGAAGATCCCGAGATCGAACCTGCTGCTTGCATGTTGCATTTTTTAACTTTGGTTTCTTCTACCATAAAATTTTACAGTAAATTAGGACTTTACGGTAAAAGTTCCTGGCAGCATGGATGCCAGTAATTGTGATTTAAAAAGATGCAATAATAGTTTAGTAAAATTTGAGAGAGATAAAGCTTGAATATTCAATTTTTCTGTAGTTTGATAAAGGCGTTACTTCAAGAAATGGTAAGCTCAAAGGTTCCAAAGCAACATTTTTTTTTTTTCAACTTCAAGACTTAGCTTAATCCAGTTGAATCTCAATATTGTAAAACTTCATATCCTGATGAATATCAATGAAATGATGAGATGTTTGTATTTTCAATTTATACAAGCAAACACAACTTCAGAGTTTCATTGTTCCAGCCAAAATCATAATTTGACTCTTACTGTAAAGAGTGTAGTTTTTTTACAACTCCTTTATTGTTCTTCGAAGTAAAGAGAACATAGCTCATAAACAGAGTAGTCTCTCTCTGAGTGGTTTAAGCGTACCCTGCTTCAGTCCATGGATAAAACAATTTCAGCCATGTGGGGGGCTCTAGGCCACGGCTTATTTGACCTATTCAATAATCAGGCCTTTATTGTATTAAACCTGACAAAACGAAATGGAAATGTCAAGCTATTTCCCTAGCTGAATAGAACCACGGTACACATTTGAACACATTCTTAGTCATAAAGAAGAAGTGAGAGCAAACCAAACTACTCAAAAAGTATGCTATATAAACTAATCCAAAAGTTCGAGTACCACAATGTTACCCCACTAGTCAAAGTAACCCCCACTTACGGCAGGAAGAACTGAGCTTTTGACAGGAACATACAAACAATTTAGAACACTCAGAAAGACCATTTCAAGAAGGAACACTGTTTTTAACAGGAATCTGAAAAGAAATCACAACATACTGAACTCTAATTTTAACAAAGAACACTGAGATTTTAACAGGAACCAATATAAATTTTCGAACGTACTGTAAGCCAGTTTTAACTGCAAAAACCGAGTTTTTACGAGTTAAAAAAATTGCTTAAGAAAATAGTTTCTTTATTTTTAAAATAAGCAAGCTGGCACAGTTTGCATCAAAATCATCCCAGAACATCAGATGAGTGACAGTGTACCACAGGAATCAAACGCTAGACAATTTCATGCAGTATGAAAATCTATACTAATAATATAAAGCTGAAGGGTTGGTTTGTTTGAACGTGCTAATCTCAAGAACTACTGGTTCGAATTGAAAAATTCTTTGTGTTAAAAAGTTCATTTTTTGAGGAAGGCTATAAGCTATTATAAAACATCACGCTATGGCTAATAGGAGTGGAGCAGCAATACATTGAAATTAAATCAGTAATAATCATGTTCATGATGCATTTTTTGTTGCATCAACAACTAACTTTTGTTGCCCGAATAGTTCAGTCGGTTAAGCGCTGGGCCAGCAGTCCTAGGTTCTCGGGTTCGAATCCGGCTGCGGGCAGGAAAATTTTCAGCATTTATTGTCCGGCTCATTTTAGTCATAAATCAAGGGTTTGCAATCATTTTTTATTGATTTTTTTTTTTTTTTTTTGAGCAATCACGAGTGCTAATTGTTTTCATTTGACCGTCCTTGATGTCCGGTTCCTATTTCAACCCCACCGTCCTCTGCAGGCGCGACTCCTCCCGGTAGCCGTTGCTCCTGGTCGGTGGCGTCCATGTCCTCTACACACGCACGCTCATACACACACACACGCGCCTTTACACATACATGCACGCCAGCGTACATACACACAGGTCTACGCACACACACAAGCCTACACATACACAACTATACATACGTAACCGCCCAAAAGCAGGAACAGGAACTGTTTCTGGAAACAAGCGAATGGGGTAGTAACCAATGAGTAGGGTCCTGTCGCAACTCGTGATTGCGAAAAACATAATTTGAATTCAAAATTTCAGAATTCAAATTAATTTTGAAAATTCGAAAGGTTTTTTTTTTTTTTTTCGATTTTCTTATTTAACGGAAAACATCGACGTGGATATGGGTGTGTAATTTTTTACTATATGGGGCATTCCACGGTATTTTTGACATTATGTAGAGTCCGTAACGTGACCTTTTTTTGCCATAACTTTTTAATTTACCGTTTGATTTGCAAATTATTTTAATTTGAGCTGGTGTGTTGGTAGGAAAAGATCAAAATAAAATAATATGCTAATCAAACAGTAAATTAAAAAGTTATGGCAAAAAAGGTCACGTTACGGACTCTACATAAATGTCAAAAATACCGTGGAATGCCCCATATATATTATAGCGTGATGTGCTTAAAATAGTTTTTTAATACATAGTTGTCTTATTAACGCGGGTGAAACCGCAGGGCACAGCTAAAAATAAATAAAAGAAAGCGATACCGTCTTTTTCCAAAACCATACCTCGTCCTGATGGTATTTAAACCCCATTACACGACCCTTTCCCAGACAAACCATTTTGTATCCAAAAGACCTGCAAAAAGAATGGAAGGTCTCTCATTCCATTCGAGTCTTTCCATCTTCACAAGGCAACGAGCAAGCATTCGAAGCGGCAGGAGAATAGAAATAATATTGAATTCAGTTCCACAACTCGCCAAATTGGAGTTGATCCTATCCTGTCAGCAGAACAGAGTAGAAAATTTTTTGCATATTTTCGAGCTTGAGCCACTCCAAAGAAATGCAATCAGTTTCGGGAAAAGAGGCATTTCAACACCGATATATCTCGGGAGGTTTCCAACTCTCAGGCGGTGATTTTTTTCTCTCCATTTTCCCATCTAATTTGCGTATCAATAAAACATGTTTCTCTAAGCTCTGTTAAAGTTATTTCAAAATTCGGGGAGAGTGAAATTTCTGAAGAGCTAAATTTCTCATTCCGAAGGGTAACTGAGAAATATACTAAATTATCTAATTTACAGCGACCAGCACGTAAGAGCAATAAAAAAAAACTAGAGATACAGTCGTCACTCGCTACTTCGCGCTTCGACTTTCGCGGCTTCACTACATCGCGGTTTTTTTTTTTTTTTTTTTTTTTTTTTTTTTGTATAGTAATTAGCCTTTTTTGTGCACTCGTATAAACTTTTTCCTACAAAAGAATAACAAAGTATGCCTTTCAAGTAAGAAAGTCTCCAAGTAAGTCTCAAGTAAGAAAGTCTCCAAGTAAGTCTTTCAAGTAAGAAAGAAGTGTCTCCATAACAATGGAGTAACTTAACTGATAAAATATGAACGTTACACCAGTTTTATCAGTTAAGTTACTCCATTGCTATGGAGGCAGTAAAGCTAGGTTACACATTTTTTTTTTTACAGCGCTTGACTATTCCTTTAATTCGATTGGTGTTTATTTTTATTTTGATATTTGATGCGAATTCACAGATACTAACGGCAAATACTCGAATTGTTGAAATTTTTTTGTATAGTAATTAGCCTTTTTTATGCACTCGTATAAACTTTTTCCTACAAAAGAATAACAAAGTATGTCTTTCAAGAAAGGGAAGCTCTTCCGAGGGGCTGTAGTTGTACTAGTTGAGGGAGTGAGAGGTATAAAATCGCCGAAGAAAGTGTAGCGAATCACTATTTCATTTTAACCGTTAAACACTAACTGGAAAGCATAAATCACTAGAGGATAAATAAATCTGTAAATGGTGTTCAACAGTGTACTAGCTTTTTAAGTTGTATGCGCAATACCTTTAATGTTGATAAATGTAGAAGAACGGGGGCACATGCGGTCACTAACTGGCAATTAATTCTTCATCGAACAAGCTAAGCTATTTTCATAGATTAATAGTAGTGTGTAAGAAATGCATGTGTGTATGTAGTTTTATTTCCCAATAATAACTATGTGATAACTGTTACGTCTAATATATCTCATTTTCTCATATATTGTGTAATATATTAAGTAATGCAAATGTAATAGTGGCTAAGGGTGCTGTTTCATGTCTTAGAGGGCTCAAACTATGTTAAAAACCTATTTAAATTGTCCTAAGTAAGTTTATGCACTCTAGTTAGGAAAATATTAGATTTATAAATACAGAGAATCCTACTTCGCGGAAATTCAGTTATCGCGGTAAAGCCTGGAACGAATTAACCGCGATAAATGAGGGTTGACTGTACTTCATTGTAGTAACTATGTTGTTGAAAAAATCGACGTTGCTTTATAATGTACACGAACAATCGGCTATAACTAAGAAATGAAACATACAGGGTCCATTATGAAAGTAATGAGCATAATGTTATTGTGACGCGACGATAGATGGCAGCACGGTAAAACCGGCTGGGAAATGTGGTGCGGGATATGCCCTTTCAATGCATCCAGTCGTCAGTTGCTTTCGAGCAGTGTGAGCGGAGATAAGTGCCTCCGCTTGAAGTATGTTTTCAACTTTTGCAACATAACGCAATGGGGCGTTTGCTTGAACAATGATACGCCATAAAGTTTTGCGTGAGGTTTGGAAAAAATGCAACCGAAACATTCCAGATGCTGCAAGAAGCCTTCAAGGACGATTGCATTTCAAGATCACAGTCTGGGAAGTGGCACAAGGCATTCAAAGGGAGCCAGGGAGGAGGTCGCCGACGAACCCCGTTATGGATGTCCCCCCCCCCCCCCCCCCGGTGATCCCTCACCACCTTACAGTCCCTACTTAGCTTCATGTGACTTCTTTTTGTTTCAAGAGAGAGAGAAGAAAGGAAAACATTGGAGAACCTTTTTGAAACATCCAACACCATGTTACAACGTTCCTGAGAGGCATTCCCTTGGAAGAGTTTCAGGGTGCCTTTCAGGCGTAGCAAACACGTCTCCGCAAGTGTATTGATGCAGGAGGAATGTATTTTGAAGAATATTGAACATTTGTACAAATTACGATCAATAAATATATTTTGCCAGTAAATGCTCATTACTTTCATAATGGACCCTGTATAAGAATTTAAAAGCAAAAAGAAAAAAACCGTGTCTCTTACATTTTATTTTCTTCCCTTTTATTTTACCTAATAACTGTTATTAGTTATTCGTTTTCAAAATTTTGAATCTCAGAAACCGATAAATGCAAATGAGATTTCAAAGACATAAAAAAAAACTAACATTATTTTGCACTAGCTTAGTAATTAAAGTTTAATATGTATTTTGAAAAAGAGAGTTAATTAAGCTCAAATAAATGGCCGTTTTAGTTGTTTAAAAACAATTTCAACGTTCTTCAGATTCCACAAAGAGAGATAATTATAATACCAGTTATTTATTTTGTAATAACACGTATTGCTTTTCTTGTGATTTCTTTTATTAGCACATTTATTTTTATTTTGCAATATATTTTTTTATGCTTTATTTCACTTATTTTTACGTGTATTTATTTGACTTCATTATTTATTTATTTTATTAACTTTGACAATTTTTTAGTTAAAAATGAAATAAATAAAAAAAAAATTCAACACGCAATTTTCTGATTTTTTTTTTTTTTTTTAATTTTCATTTTTAAATAGAAACCGATTAAAGTATTCTTTACATAAACAAT
This sequence comes from Uloborus diversus, assembly GCF_026930045.1. Classification (NCBI taxonomy): domain Eukaryota; kingdom Metazoa; phylum Arthropoda; class Arachnida; order Araneae; family Uloboridae; genus Uloborus; species Uloborus diversus. The sequence goes on from NC_072740.1 coordinate 136,031,258, forward strand.
GAAATTTAAACTGAACTTTTCGACGTGAAACAACTTGTTGGTACAATCAGTGAAACAATCAACTTATTAATCCGAAAGAAATTTCTGTCCGGTGCCCAGCTTACTCATGACCAGTTAGGCGACGATACAGCACTAAAATAAATTGACAAAATGGCGTAATAACGTTTCCAAAATAAGTAAAATAAAATACAACAATAGAATAAAGACTAATCCTCAAAAATCCCGTAAAAATTAATTTATTCATTTTCTTGAAATACGCACAAATAATTTCATTTAATTTTTTCTAAACTGTATAATCTAACAAAGCAACGTATGTAAATAACGCATGCGAAACATAAAAAATATATTGCCTGCAGAAAAGTTTTTTTTTTAATAATAATAAAACGAAAAAAAAGTATCAAACAGATTCGAAAAGAATTATTTTCTGCAACAAAAATCAATATCGGAAAAAAAGAATTATCATCTGAAAAACAAATAAATAAAATGAAAAAAAAAAGAATGAATCAATAAAGCGCGAAAATATTTATATCACCAGAAAAAAAAAATAAATGGGAAATTTAGCAGTTATGACGTAACTCGCTATCTATCAATCCCCATGAGATATCGGCACAAAAAGAAACGGATCCCTTGACTCGCTACTTACCAATCACAAAAACAAATTAAAAAAAAAAAAAGAAACAATCAATAAAACGCGAAAATATTTATATCACCAGCAAAAAATAAAAATTATTGGAAAACTTAGCAGTGTATGATGTAGCTCGTGATCTATCAATCCCCGTGAGACATCGGCACAAAAAGTAATGGATCCCGTGACTCGCTACTTACCAATCACAAAAACAAAAGGTTTGAGAAACATCAGACCACGCCAAAGCAAAATCAAAAAGCAATAAGCAATCCTGATTGCTCAATGAACTTCGTCTGAAACAATTAAACACAAATAAGTATACTTTCTTTTTTAATTACAATTGAATGAACGCAACGCATACTCGATTTAAACCAACTTATAATTAATTGCCTTTATTATGTGAATCCTTCGGATGAGATAATTTTTAATTGAACTAAACAATTTATCATAATTATTCAGAGATCGCCATTAACGAATGCTTTTAATGTAAAAAAGAAAGAATATTCAAAATTCAATTTATGATTTATTTTGTTCGTATGACATACATTCATAATGCATGACAAATTCAAAAGGTAGATAGTGCTGCCATCTCTACCTCTAAAATAGCACTTTAATAAACTAAAGCAAGAAGCGAATCCTATTTCCAGGTGCTTCGAAAAAAATCCGAGAAATGAAGGTATCGAGATTGCCATTTTCCTTTCCTGAAAAAGGAGCTTACCTCGAAAAACGGGCAAAGAATTTTTCGCAGAAGAACGGCAGCTTTCATTCATCTCACAATGAAAAACTTAAGAGATTAGTAAACTATCACAACTATCAAATACAAAACTTCTGAGTAAAACTACAGTCGGACCTCCATATATCGAAGTAGCAAATTGCCGGAAAAAAATTCGATATATAGAAATTTCGATACATGGAAACGATCTTATTTTATCCTAAAAATCTCTTAAAACATTAAAGTTAAAGCTAATTTTCGTGTATGGAAACTCAATTTATAATTTATACGAGCATCGGATTAAATGAAAGTTAATGATTAAAAAATTAACAGAAATTGCATTTTTACATCAACATACATCTTCATATTCTTCGGCAATTCAACTTGATTGAAAAGTTAGGGGATTTTCGTTTTAAGAATGTGATAGAGAGAAAAGTCAAAAATCAATCTACTTCACTTGAATGATTTTTACTGAAGCTAAAAAGACTAGGAATGACTATCAACAGACAAAAAGGAGAACTTGAAACTGATTTTACAGTGTTACTGGTGACAACTCAGATTTGAAATAAACTTGAGGTTATTTAAGATCTTCAGAACGGAACAACGACTTAACTACACATCCTTCAACCCTAGATTCCTTATGAGTTCCGTAGCAACCTTTAGGGAACATAATTTTCTTCTCTAACCTTCATTTTTCATGAAACAAAGTCTAAAGTGGAAAAAAAAATCTATGTCTCGAAAAAATTTTCGATATATAGAAACAATTTTTCTATATAATGAACAAAGAAATTTGCTGGGATTTCGATATATAGAAAATTTCGATATGTGGAAGTTCGATATATGGAGGTTCGACTGTAGTACGATTATTTCATGAAAACATTTCAACCTGCCAAATTTATTACGCACGGCATAAGTTATAGTACAGTAAAATCCCTCTAATGCGGACACTAACGGGACAATTTTTTTTGTCCGCAATAGAGAGGTGCCCGCAGGACAGGGGGTTAATAATGTTATTTGCATTGGAACTGGGGAATTAAAAATTGTCCGCATAAGAAGGGTGTCCGCATTTGAGGAGTGTCCGTTAGGAGAGGTTTTACTGTAGATACATATAATGTAAAACGCAACCGTCTGTAAAATTTCCTAAAATGATGAATAAAGCAAAAAATAGCATTTACATTTCTATACACTGGGATCAACAAGAAAAGCAGGATCAGAATCCAATTTTTTTAAAGAACTTTAGCAAAAATACCGTCTTTTGCAGGAGCATTTCAACTAACGCGTAATATTCTATCTACACACACAAAAGAGGTCAACTTATGATGTCAATCTAATGTCTGTCAATATATATGATCTCATACTTTTTTTTTTCAACAAATGTCACCCCCTGTCCTCGTCACAAAATGTCACACAAGCATATTGTTACAAAAAACGTGTGATGTCACACTTCTTGTTACTCCTCCCCTCCCCCTCGCCACAAACTGTCACAATTTGTCAATCTAATGTCTGTCAATATATATGATCTCATACTTTTTTTTCAACAAATGTGACCCCCTGCCCCCTGTCCTCGTCACAAAATGTCACACAGCACCTTACCCCTCTCCCCTCGTCATATGACATGCTGTTTTTAATAAGCATATTGTTACAAAAAACGTGTGATGTCACACTTCTTGTTACTCCTCCCCTCCCCCTCGCCACAAACTGTCACAATTTGTCAATCTAATGTCTGTCAATATATATGATCTCATACTTTTTTTTCAATAAATGTGACCCCTAACCCCTGTCCTCGTCACAAAATGTCACACAGCACCTTACCCCCTCCCCTCGTCATATGACACGCTGCTTTTAATTAGCATATTGTTACAAAAAACGTGTGATGTCACACTTCTTGTTACTCCTCCCCTCCCCCTCGCCACAAACTGTCACAATTTGTCAATCTAATGTCTGTCAATATATATGATCTCATACATTTTTTTCAACAAATGTGACCCCCTGCCCCCTGTCCTCGTCACAAAATGTCACACAGCACCTTACCCCTCTCCCCTCGTCATATGACACGCTGTTTTTAATAAGCATATTGTTACAAAAAACGTGTGATGTCACACTTCTTGTTACTCCTCCCCTCCCCCTCGCCACAAACTGTCACAATTTCGCGAATCTAATTGCCCCTTAATGTGCGACATTGTTTATGGACGTCCCATTACACTGTGAAAAATTTTCCGGAAAATTTACGGTAATTGTTACTGGCATCCATGTTGCCAGTAACTATTACTGGCAAAATCAAATGTTACTGTAAAATTTTACGGTTTCCTTGGTAAGCCACAGCAACCAATTGGCGCTGTTACCAGAAAATCTTCCTGAATTTTTAACAGTGTATTCAAAAACAATGCGTCTAAAATGTCCCCATATTATTCTATAAATTTCGCATACAGCCCATTTAGAACCAACTTATACTTTTTTTCAGTGCTTAATTCATTCGAGCACTCTGCAATTCAACATAAAAAGAGAGGGCAATTTTCTTCAGACGTATAGAAACATTTATTCGGTTGGATGCCACTCAAACGGTAAAAAACAAGAACCTACAACTTAAATAAATTAAAAGGAAAAAAATGGGGGAGAGGGCGAGAATTAGGAAATTAAAGTTATAGTATTAGTTAAAAGAAGCACTTAACAGAAAAACCCTGACCTTTGTCACCGAATGGCAAATGGAGGCAAAAACTCAGCGATAATATTTTTAGTGGAGAAGAAAATCCCTCTTGGGAATTGTCACGTGACAGGTCTCCGCATTACCCTTGACACAATAATTCATTGGCGACTTCAGTTTTAAAAAAACATTTTTTTCTCCGAAAAAAGCGACAAAAAGCATTTAACTCTTTTGAGATTCGGCGGCAAGAAAGTTAAATTATTTCTAATAGCCGTTTTTCTGGTAAAAATAGATACGTTAGTTCATTATTATATTCAATCAATATATAAGGCACAACCATTGAGAAGATATAAAACGGAGGGAGTGAAGTTTTCATTCGTGAAACAAAGATCCCAAGTCACATGATAGATTTTAAAGCAATGCATTGGAAGAAATTAAGTTTCTTTCACTAGTTTTACGCAAAACGTGTCAGCTATTCGTCGTTGTTGAGTCACGTGACTTGGCGTCTTCGCCTCGGATTTTGCGAAGCCAATGGTTGGACTTGCTCCCTCCATTTACTAATTCCTGCTCTAAGGGCACAACTATGCAGCATTTTTTTGAGTAAAAGACGTTTTTTGGCGTAATTTTCGCTTTGGAAAAGGATATATTTTAATTTTTATTGCCCAACTGACTTACTAGAAATTCTAATGCCTGTAAGTATGACAATTTTTATTTTGGTATACTTCGAAAAGAAACAGGCAATAGAACACTTTACAAGTTGTTTGTATAATACATTTATTTGACTTTCCCTCCACCTCTTCCAGCTTACACTATATACATGTATTCATTTTCTTTCAAAAAAAAAATAATAATAATAATGAATAAATATATAATCGATCATTTCTGCTAGGTTTTCCAGAAAAAAAAACTCGTGTTTTAAGTTGTTAAACATCTCAAAATGTACAAGTTAATTCTTAGGTAGGCTTTTATGTGTAAACATGTACCTTTCATAAACTCAAACCAACACAAAAAATTATCATTTACAACTTGAATCAATTTAAGAGTTTTGCTTTTATCTCTACATGTTACATTAGTTTCGATGACTTTTTAAACAATCTTATGTCTCAGAGTTTTCATATAGTTCCTAAATTTTTCAAAAATTAAAATTTTATCGTTGAGTTCTGAATTTTTTTCAGATTAGAGAAAAAACCCCAACTACTTATTAAACACAAATTTAAGAGTTATATAAGGTATCGAGAAACACCTTCGAGTATTTGCCGTTAGTATCTGTGAATTCGCATCAAATCTATATATATATAAATGAATGTTTGTCTGTATGTCATCCATGAACTCAAAAACTACCCGGCAGATTTGGCTGAAACTTTCACCGTTTGTTATTTTTGGTACTGGGAATGTTTATAGACCAGTTCGAAAAAAATCCGATTTATAGTTCCTATTTTATTCCAATTTAAGTCACAATCCATTGGATAAATACGAATAAAATTATCGGCTGCAGAAATTAATTCGCGTGAAAGATCTCATTGATAAGAAGTTAGCTGTTGCCATTTTTCTTGAGTTTGAACAAATAAATTCTTTCTTTATTGTTTTATGGCTTTTCATGCAACAGGGGGATTTAAAACTTTTTCTATTTGATATTTTTAGCGATTGAATGATCTTGTAAACTGCGTGAGTACAAAATTTGAGTATAGTCACGGCTTCACTTGATACGTGTTTCTATAAGACGCGATAAGACGCGTATCGAGTGAAGCCTTGGCATAGTAAGCTAATCGGGACTTTTAGACACGCGATTTAGACACGTGTCACATGAATTTTGAAACAAAAAAAAAAGCGAACGATATGTGCCATTTCGAGTCGAGAGTGAAGAATTTGTATAGTTGAATTGTTTTCGACGATAATGATGTATTTTTTTGTTGGCGTAGCAACGCGCGTCGGGTACAGCTAGTATCAAAATAAAAATCAACACCAATCGAATTAAAAGAATAGTCAAGAGCTGTAAAAAAAAAATAAATAAATAATAAAAAAAAAATAAAAATAAATGTGTAACCTAGCTTAACTGCCTCCACAGCAATGGAGTAACTTAACTGATAAAACTGGTGTAACGTTCATTTTTTATCAGTTAAGTTACTCCATTGTTATGGAGGTAGCGAGTCGGCGGAATAAGGTTACACAAAGTGCAAAACGCTGCCACCGTATTTACAGAGTAAGGTTACACATTTTTTTTTTACAGTGAGGTAAAAAATCTAAATCAAAATCCACGATCACAAAAGAGACAAGTAAATAAAATAGGTAACTTTAAAGGTAATAAAAGAAGGCTTTCTCCAAGCATTTTACTGCCAACAAACACATTTTCACTCACACTGTAACAAATCAAAGAACTTAAATAGAACTAACTACGGCGACATAGGTATTTCGCTAGTTCTTACGAGAACTAGCGTAACAAAAAAAGTGTAATTAGAAGATGTGGTATTTAACGATCAAATTAAATGCTTTCACTATCCATTAACATATCCAGTTCTGTGCCAAGCGAACACACTAGAAACTTGTTCATGGTACATACCAACTGCTTAAAATATGCAAGACTAAATAAAGAGTCTTTCAATAAGAGCGGATAAATGTTGGAATGGAACAAAACGAGCTGTGTGTCAGGCATTAACGAAATTATTTTCGTTATCTTTACTAATAATAAAGCTCAAAGTTTGTTTGGATATCTGGATCTCTGTCGGGATATCTGTCCGAATCTCTGTCTGGATATCTGGGACGAGCATAGCGCCTAAACCGTTTAGCCGATTTTCATTAAATTTTGCACAAAATTAGTTTGTAGCATGGTGTTGTGCACCTCGAAGCGATTTTTTTCGAAAATTCGATTTTGTTCCTTTTCTATTCCAATTTTAAGCCCATTTTACCCAGAAAATTTTCATTCCATGGACGAGCAAGTTACCACAACATGGGTGAGCAAATTAACACAGCATATTGGCGAGAAATTCATCATCCATTAATTGTAAATATACAGGCGGACCAAATGACCTTTTAATTTTCTACTACGGGCAAAGCCGCGCGGGTACCGCTAGTTTTATAAAAAAGGCTCATGTATGCCATTTGGTATGCAATATAACATCGTTTAAATATCTACTACTGCTTTTCACGGTGGTGCGGATCCGAGTGGTCCATTTTTCAATGACTGTTGCGTAGATCCGGTTGAATTTGAGCGATGGCCTGGGTTCTGTCGACTCTCAGAGCATCGATTTAGTGGCGCAGCGAAGGGGGGTTTGGGGGTGAAAACACCCCACCCCCCAGAGGCATTGGTTTTAACATAAATGCAAATTCTAATACAGTAGTTAATGCATATGAAAGGGCTGTTTTGTTTTGTTTTTTTTTAAATCCTTCAAAAGGTATTTTTGATCAAAAAACCCCTTTAGAAGGTAATTCTGGCTGCGCTAGTGCATCAATTAGTTGCGGTTTATTTGCATAGACATGAGACTTCAAGAAACCACACAAGAAAAAGTCTAGCTGGCTCAAACTGCACGATCTTTGTGGCCAAGTTATGTCACCTATGCGAGAAATAACCATACCCTCAAATCGTTCGTGCAGAATGTGTAACGCGTGCAGCTGTGCGGCTGGAAACACGAAAAAAAAAATTATTCGATGGGTAAGAATTTTTGTCTTCTAAAGCTAGGGAAATTTTTCTTTCACAAGCGTGGCCAATGTTCACAAATAAGTTTTATGTTTTAATTTCATTATAAAATAATGTAAAATCGTAGATTCGCATTGGCGACGACCTTGATTAAACTAGCAGAAAAGGTGCTCATTTCTAAGAATGCAAAAAGAGTACACGTTTTAACAAACAAGAAGTCATAGAGAAAACAATAACAGGAAAGCTTTTCTCATTTATTTACGCAAATTAATTTAACTCCCCGCTAAAGATACACTTCATAGAAAAATAAGACCTTTGTGCTGAAATAAATATGGCTAATTAAACAACGAATGAAATGTCATATTTGCCGAAAACTTGCATACGCGTGTTTCAGGGTTACAAGGAACTTTTCAATGGAAAAGAAGTGAGCTTAAGGAAGAAAAGACGTCCAACAAAAGCCAATTTGTACACATGTTTTATACTGTATATATTTTTCGTATTTTGTGTACGTTTGTACTATTTAAGTTAACGTTTGTAATATTTGTTGATTACCTTATTATCGTAAAGTTTACTCCATGTGGATTGAAAAATGGGTTCCTCTTAACTTCAAAACAAGTGCTTGCAATTTTGTGCAGATTTGTTCATTTGATACGTTGTTCAATTTTATTTTTAGCACACTTCATTGTTTGATAAAAATAACTAAATCCTCAAAAATCTTATATTCTTTCTCCTTTTCGGAATGATTCCGTTTTACCTTAAACAATGGTTCAAGAAAATACTGATCTTAGCTTTTCCATGGTACAATAACATAATTCATACCTTATTAAGCTCGGGTTCCGACGCAAAGCCTAAGCCATACACCGTATTAGCCCTGATGTCCGACCATTGGCCAAATTTTTGAGAAGTTTTTGTGAAGGTCATGTTCGGAGTGATCGTGCTGTTGATGACGGCCTAGGAAGAGAATAGATATCAATTAGAAACAAGTATCAATGTAAATAAAGGATTGGAAAGTAAAAGCAGATAGGAAATAGTTAAACTATTGTATCACACAAACTAAACAAATAAAAAGTTAACTCGGGTTTTATAAATTCCCTTCAGTTGACATTGCGCAAGTAGCTTCGCACAAATACAAAAATCCCTTTAGGTTCATCAATACAAATTAACTAATAAGGTAAGGTATCTATTCACACTGCACTTGAAGTTAGACACAAATTGTTCAATTGATTACGACTGCTCACGACTTCTGATCGGGGTTCTTGATACGTTATTTTGATGAAGTTAATTACTCAAAGCTTTCAACATTGTCTTCAGCATATTGAAAAAAAAGGCGAGCATGCCCAGCACATATGTTAACGAGTTAACTGCCGAAACAATACAACAGTTCCAAGCAGTTCATTTCATTATAATACTGCAGATAATGTTTTCTTTCAAACTACACAAGAAATAGCACCTATCACTGCGCATAAGACACCTTTTAGATTGCATGTGAAGTTTTTTAGTAGTCATAACGAGACATAAAGCATAACAGAAAAAACGCAGCAAGAACGCAAAGTATTGTTTAGCAAACCAATGCACAGGCAGTCATTTCTGTTTAATAAATTACCAAATATTAGGCTCAAACATTCGTTCATGTTTTTATCTAAAAAGGATCACATATGTTTTTATTTTTATCAGGAATAATTGTAAACTAAGTAAATTTTTTTGAATTTTTTAAAAAGTATGAGGAAGCTCCCCCCTCCAAAAAAAACTTCAAATATGCATACAAAAATCATTGAGTTTCAGTGATTGAAACAAATCCTTTTAACTTTTTTTTAAGTAATTTTTCAGTTTTAGAATGTGTTGTTAGCCCAAAATATTCGGAAACAGCAACCCAGAATTATCGGATGACAAACACCCCTGATTTTCATGCTTTCACACACAAAAAAAAAAAAAAAATCAAAACAAATGAATCTCAAAATCATGCTTCATTTGTGTAAAGAGAAATGTGTTCCAAAAGTACTGTAGTCGAGCCTCTTGCTACATTTAACGAACTCGGATATTTAAAAACTTTTTTTCCCCCATGCTTACCAAAAGAAAGATGTTTCGAAATCTAACTAAAATTCATTACTTAATTTACAGCATTTAAAGAAAAATCAATATCACGTACCTAGCAAAATTTATGTTCACGAATCTACTTTTAAAATTCGCATTTTTACCACATAGACAATGAAAAAAAATCTAAATGATGAAACACATTTAAGACGTTGAAAAGTATAAAAAAAGGTAACAATACGATTTAATAGTTTAATACATAAAAATGTAAATACATTATGACTCTAGTATGAAAATGATTTTCAGTCAATCCTAACGCAAGGACTGTATTCTATTTCAGTAGTTTATTCGCCAACACTTTTACAGTTTCGTACATTATTTCCATCTTAGTATGATCCTAAATTATATTTTTATATCCAAAAGAAGAATCTGTCACGTTCATATTTTCCATGAACACCGAATGAACGAACTATTTTGAAAACATTCACATCTGAACCCTTTAAACTGCAGAAACTTATTTATCTAAGTAACACAAAACACGATCCTGATTTATTTCGTTATTTATTTATTTCTTGCTCAAATACTTTAACAAAGGATATATTTTACGCAAGACTTAAAATACTCTATAGAGACTGCAAGGTGTTCGACATTTTTTACAGGTCCGAAAGAACGCAAAGGAAGCTCGTGGCCAACTGTCCTCAACAGCTGCAGCTTTCCTTTCACTGGAAAGGTTATCGCACGGGTCTCTTCGAGATACTCAAACGGAAGGTTATTCGTATTTTATCCGATTCCTTTCATGCAAAAAGATGAACGCATTTCAGAGCAGCATAAAGAAGCGAAAACAGCTGCGAACATTCCATGTCCAATATCGACCACAGCAGTTTGGAAACCACCATGGAGATTCAAAGTATTCAAATTTTTTAGGCATGTCGCGTGCGTTCAAGCACTTTACTTTTGCTCCAAAGAGTTGAAGATAAAAAAAAAGCAAAATTATGAAAGGATAATAAAAATACGGAGCAATTTGAGATCGTTACATTCGTGTGGAATCGGGGATCGCAGGAGCAATCGCTGATATGATTTTGAAGATACTCCCAAGTCTGATTTTGAAATAACGTTTAAAAAGAGCCACAAACCTCTTCGTCGATCTATGAAGTAGTCCGTGAAATGTAAAATTTAAAGCAAACAAAATTTGAGAAATGGGAAAACATGCTTTTGTATTTTTTTTTTTTTTTTTTGCATCTAAGATTGCATTTGAAAGTAAAAATAAAACTAATGCAAAAGGGGAGCAAATATGATCATTTAATAAACGCCCTTATAACTCTTAATTACACTGGTAAACAAGGTTTCTATTCCTCAATAAGTAAGTGGTGACTTTTATATTTCAGGGGTGTTGAAAACGAATATAACAATAAAAATATTCCATCACCCACAGATTTTTGAAAAATCCAAAATCTTTAAAATCTCAGTTTAATGACATTTATTCAACACATGTACAATATTTTTGTCATTTACCATACTATATAAACAATTACACAGCTTAAAACTAATATAAAATACAAAAAATATATATTGTTTAAAAAGTTGTAGATAAATAAAAGACTTACGAAAAAATAACGATGTTTGTTTTTAAAAAATCTTGAATTTCATACTTTATGTCGCTGTAAATGCCTTAACAGCGGATACTCTCTTATAGTCCCTATCACAAACTTCTCGAATAAGATTTCAACAGTAATCCCGAGCATGTTAGGAGTGAACTGTCCTTGATATCGCGCTTCAATTGCAGAAATATCCTGGTGGTAGCACTTCCCATGTTCGTCGCTCACAGCTCCCATACTTTCAGGGAGAAAATTTAAGTGAGATGCCAAAAAAAAAAAAAAAAAAAAAAAATATATATATATATATATATATATATATATATATATATATATATATATATAATTAATTTGAATTCTGAAATTTTGAATTCAAATTATGTTTTTCGCAATCACGAACTGAGACAGGACCCTACTCATTGGAGTTATTGTTTCTAGAAACAGCTCCTGTCCCCCCCCCCCCCAAGCCTGCCTCTCCTCCTGGGCGGTTACGTGTGCATAGTTGCGAGTGTAAGTGTGTAGGCTTGTGTGTGTGCGTAGACCTGTGTGTATGCACGTTGGCGTGTGTGTGTGTGTGTATGTGTGTGTGTGAGTGTGTAAGCGTGCGTGTGTGTAGGACATGGACGCCTCCGACCAGGAAAAGCGGATAGCTCAGGACCGGAGCAGCCGCGCCGCGCCGCCTGCAGAGGACGGTGGTGCTGCAGAGGCTTCTGGTCCAAGCTGAAAAAGGCACGGAACATCAAAAACGGTCAAATGAGAACAATAAGCAATCGTGATTGCTCAACAATGGCATTGAACATCTTAATTTTCTGTAACTTTTTTTCATATTTAGGATTTGTATTATTTCCTAAGAATAGTGTCAGCATTTTAAAAATCAAGCAATGCTGTTTTTAATAAATCACTTAAACCAGCTTCAAACTTTTGGCCCTTTATAAGCTTTCCAATTTGTGGGTCAATGAAAATACCTCCTTTGTGAGTCATAGGAACTGTTCCTGCAAATATTGAAATCTACACCCTTTTTTATCCGGTGCTTTAACAAAATTCTTCATTAATCCCAACTTTATGAGTGAAGGTGGGAGAATATTCTTTTTTTAATCAGAGAAACGTTTTGGATTTTTGTTTTCACGTGCAATATATTGTTTGCGCTATGGCCATTTCTTTTTGATGTAATGTTCATGTTTTGCCCTGCTGTCCCACTAGTACAGAAAATAGCAGTATTTTGTGCAATCGAGTTGCAGACCAATGAGAACAGCAATTACTTTAAAAGGTTTACACATGCTCCAATTATGATGTGAGCAGTCGTTTCATGAAGCAATATCTTCATATTTTCGTAAGATTCTGTCAGTGTCCAAAAATAAGTTATGGGAACTGATGGCAGAGCATTTCCACATGCTGAAAGACAACTTCAATTAACCGTGATCTTGTGTAAAACCGAAATGATATGGAACGCCTAGCGTCACCTCCTCAAGGTCGTAAACTTGTAACTTATCAAAGTGAATTCGGTTTCTACTTTCTTGTTACATACTAAGAAAAATTTAGTAAACTTATAACTGCCATAAGATAGCTTATATAATCCAAAACGTATAAGTGAAATTTCTTAAAATTGGAGGGTGTAAGAACATTTTTGCAAACATATTCTTTTTCAGCACCTTGAAATCTATAAACACCCAGAGTACATTGAGGAACAGAAAATTCGTTAAAATTTGTTTTTCAGTGTTATTAAACAAGTCTGCGAACTCAGCTTCTTCTGAGCACATCAATATGTTCATTCTGATTTCTTTCTCTTGTTTATGTCTTTTGCATTCAATCGCTTTTCGGTTTCGTAAGTAAAGGGTTTGAGCAACAATAAATAACAGAATGAAGGCATATAATATACAGTCTGAGTAAACATTTTAAGGCCAGTGAACTTTTCTGAGAAATTGGACATAACATAAACTGAGGATCAACTTAAATAATTAATAATTAATAAATTTTTAATGAGGTGTAAGAAAAAAAGAAATTTCAGCAATTTCATTCATAACTAGGTTAAATATCTTCATGTTCCAAGTTTCATCCAGATCTGTGACGGTTCGTCCAAAAATTGTTCCTTATTGTGTTGATTTGACGTGGAATGACCCGACTACACTGCCGTGTGCAGGTAAACGGCAGTATCTGCAGAAAAGAGTTTTCGAGATATTTGAAGAAACGCGTTTTGGATTCAATACTAACAATAGGGAAATGTTGGAATTAGACGTCTTTTTCGCGCCTTTTTTTCAGCGGAAACCAAATAAGTGAGCTTGTGCAATAAATAAAGGTAACGTACAATAGATGACAAAAATGCAAAAAAAAAATCAAAAATGCAAAATTTGCAGTTACTGCCCTTTACCTGCACACGGCAGTACAGATCTTCCCATTTTTCTCAGTAGCATAGCTAGCTTCCCAGTTAAAGAAAAAGCTTCAATCTGCCTTCTTTCATGATCAGTTAACATCTTAACTTTCGACATCTTCACAAAAAGCACCAAAACCGAAGACATTAACGAAAAAACTTCAAATTGAAAGGTTTCCATTTAGTTTTCAAGAAATACAGGTGGTCTTAAAGTTTTTGCTCAGACTGAAATACTAACTATGGATATACTACTGTTTTTCTGATAACTGCATACTTAACAAATCCTGTCTTTTACGTTATTTCTTAACAATGAACATTAGTAACGTATAATACAATAATATTAAAATCCCTTTAATTTCCTTTTTCCGTTTTCTGAAAAATTTTTACTGGCTTTAAAATGTTTACTAAGGTTGTATATGTTCCACGATTTGAGTTACATTTTATACATACTATTTTTTTTTTAAATGACGTAAAAATTTCGTTGCGTGCTCGCAAAAATGTATAACATTTCCAGAAACAATAAACTCATTTCCTCACGTGACACACGATATGCATGCAATTTCCATACAAAACCTAAAAAGTAAGCATCGAAAAATTCACGATTACGTGGACTTGAGAAAGATAATTTGCTGAGAGCGTCGAAAACTAAAAACTATTTTGATAATTATTCTTAAAGAAAGTCTTCTAAACTACTTAACGATTCCTATTCCGAAAATAAAAAGTACACGGTACTTCACTATTTAGACTTAAAGAAAAAAACAAACTAAAAACGTTTTCGTTAGCAAAAGATAACTCTAAGAATTCACAACTATAAAAGTATTAAATACATAATTAGCATTCAATACCTGAAGTCCGAAGATTAGATTTATAATTTAAACTTTTATTTAATAGTAACGTAAGTAGAAGCAAAACGATTTCTTAAAGAAAAGTATGATATTACAGATCAATAAGAAAAACAAATCCGCTAACACCTTTCATCCTCGATATGAATACTACTTATTAATAGTTCAGTTTTTTTAAACCAAAAATAATCATCACCATTGAATGAAGCCAACCATAACCCCATTACAGAGAAACCAACAATAATCATTACCGTGAAACCAACAATAAAACCGTGTTTCACTAAACAAAAGTGAAATATCAAGTGGTTCACGCATAGCACCTTCAAACTTAAACTATCAGCGTATAAAATTCAGCTGATATAAATTTACAAAGAAAAGAATTCACCTTGAATGCTAAAAGAAGAAAATGTCTCTATCAGGTTAGAAATATCGAACAAAATTGATATTTTGTTTTATGTCCCAACTCTATTTCTCAGAATTCAACACACAGTTTTTTATCGGTATGGATACAAGAATCAATCCCAGTGCCCCAGATTTTATCCTTCTCAAGAGACAAATTCAGAATAACAAACGGTAGATTGGCTCTTGTCTTCCTTCAGAAAATACCAGACAAAAGACAAGAGCTATTCAATTTTCAGACTCAGTTGGGAATTAAACCCAGGATTGGACAATGCTGTTCTGAAAATTCACTCCAATCTGAGAAAGCTATTAATTATAAACTCGCAGTAAAAGGTATGCATTATAAACTCCAACAAGAACTTACAATTATTTGCTTCCAGTGGATTGCATATTTTTTCCCCAACGTTTAGGATATTTATTATTCAATGACGATATGAAAAAAAAAAAAAAAAAAAACTGAAGTTAAAATCAATACAGGGTAACTGGATCTGAAATTTCAGGGGAAAAAATACATATAAGAATGACTATTGATGAGTAAAAATTACGAATGAATATAAGAAAAAATCTGAGTGGAGGAAATGTGGGGCAAAGTGAAATAATTATGACAATTTACCTTTTTCAAAATGAACAGATTGAAAATTTGTTTTGAAATTTACAGTACATAAAAAAAAAAACAAAATATTTCATAATAAAACTTGCAATGAAAATTTTCATTTTCGGCCATAAATTTGTATCTTCAAAAAAAGTGAAAACTTTTCACTTTGAAAAATGAAAACTACTAAATATTTTTTTACTGAAATATTTTCTGTTTGATTATTAATCTTTTTTTTCATCAAATAAGAGATAAATAAACGAATGAGTGAATAAATGAATGAAAATGTAATAACAAACGAAAGAAACTAATCTATACTAATAATATAAAGCTGAAGAATTTGTTTGTTTGAACGCGCTAATCTCAGGAACTACTGGTTCAAATTGAAAAATTCTTTTTGTGTTGAATAGTCCATTAATTGAGGAAGGCTATAGGCTATTTTTTTTAAACTCAGCTTGATCGAAATATTTGTAATTGCAAATTAAAGTTTCATTATTTGTTTAGTTCTATGAATTTCTAATAGAAGGCGGGGCAAGTTTAGTTCTATTGATTCCTAATAGATGGCGTAGTAAGTTAACTCATCGAGAAGGCGCTGGCTGACAGTGTCGAGAGACACGAGGAACCATGCCACGCGGCTCAGACGCGTGGTCGGCTGCGCTGTTGTGGCCAACAAACTGATTTCTGAATGCGTTTTTTTTCCTCGATATTTAGGCACATGATTTTGTAGGATTTTTCTATTGGGTTTTGTTTTCGTTCTTATAGTATCATAACGTCTGATTATCTTCGTTTGCGACTATATGTTCACGCAACATGATTCTTACTTCTCATAGTCCCATCTAACACCCCTTAAAGTTTTGCCTATGAGTTTAGACTCACCCTGTATATTTCTAAACCTTAACCTTTTTTGAAACATTTAGAGAAATTATTAACTTGACTAGTGACTGCGAGGATCCTTTATATAGATTTTAATAATGAATACAGATGAAAAAATTTCCAAAAATTTAGAGACGCGTTTTTTCTTCTGGGAAAATAAGGAAAAATTAATTTTTTTGCGAATTTAAATGTATTAATAAATACATGTTCTTAGAAAACATAAAACATAATAAAACCATAAAAAATACATCAATCCATGTTATTCTTTTCTTTTAAGCATAAATTTACATTAAACTTTCACTGTTATAAAAACTTTTTAACAAAAAAATTGAACCGCCGAAAAAACTGAAAAGCAAAAAATAATAAACCATTTTAATTAAACCTTAATAACTAAGTTCTTAAACTGATGTAAGTATACCTAAGTATATATTTTTGTAATAATTTAGAGTTTTTAATTACCCTTAATAACTCAGTTCTTAAATTAATGTAAGTATACCTAAGTAGTTTTGAGTCGGTGCCAAACAAGCAAATTAATTATTTTTGTAAAGCGTGAGGCGCAGCGGTGGCGTATGGCGACACGCCCCTTCGCCGTAAAATGCCGAGCGTTCACGAAGTTAAACCCGAACGTCGTCGAGTGGTCTCGAAGAAGCACGTGTCGAGTATTTGGCTGCTACTGAGCTTTTGCCTCATATACAAAAGTCAAAATGTTTATATCATTGTTCATCACACTGAAGAAGGATTTCTCATCTTGTTAAAAGCTCAAATAAATGGTTTTGTGGGTCATAGTATTATTCAGCGTAAGTATGGCATAACAACTGTAGCCGTTAATTGCATACATGATCCTGAAGATTTTTCTCACTGGTTGTTTGCCTCTCTCGTGCGAGGTCCCAAAGGTTTCAAAGCTCCAACGAGAGGTACTTTTTGTTGTATACGATCTACTAGTATTCATGATTTAATGATGGCGTGTGAAGGGAGCATTTTTTGAAACATTTATGTTTATCGCCGGACACTTCACATTACATTGCTAATTTTATTTGGTTATTTCTTTAAATTTAGGTAATTTAGGGATCTTTGTTTATTTATTGTTTGGCACCGACTCAAAACTACTTAGGTATACTTACATTAATTTAAGAACTGAGTTATTAAGGGTAATTAAAAACTCTAAATTATTACAAAAATATATACTTAGGTATACTTACATCAGTTTAAGAACTTAGTTATTAAGGTTTAATTAAAATGGTTTATTATTTTTTGCTTTTCAGTTTTTTCGGCGGTTCAATTTTTTTGTTAAAAAGTTTTTATTTTATAATTTTTTGTGGCTATAAGCTACTAATGTGGCTATAATCTGTATGCTTATATTTTTGATTACTTTTAAAATAGCTACCTACATTACTTTAGCTATTAGCATATATATATATATATATATATATATATATATATATATATATATATATATATGTAATCGTATTTTAACAATTATCTGTTGTGTTACATAAATAATTTTTAAAAAGCAGGCTTTATATACTAACATGGGTAGGCCTACAAAAAATGCTGCTCGGATGAGGAAAAGATGTTTAGAAGAATCTATTAATGAGAAAGAAAAAAGGTTGGAAGCAAACAGAAAGAGAATTACATTAACACGTTCACAGGAGAGTTTAGGTCAGCGCGAGGAAAGACTGTCGAGAATGAGAAGCTACAATAACGATAGGTTATTGCAAAAAGGTGATAAGCAGCGCGCTCGTCGTTTAGATATGATAAGAGAGCGACTTTCAAATGAGAGTGAAGAGCAACGCGCTCATCGTTTAGATCTGATAGAGAGCGAGTTTCAAATGAAATTGAGGACGAACGTATGCTGCGTTTGGATGCTGCTCGTAACCGTTCAGCAATGGTGGTACTTCACGAATCTTTCGAGGAGAGAACTAATCGTCTGAGCGCCATGCGACAAGCAGCTCGCGAGCGAAGAAACCAGTGTAACGCAGAAAACTTTAAGAAATCAATTAATGTTTATGCTGACTTGTCGTGTTCAATATGCAAAAAAAAATTTGTATCCTCAGCAACGTAGGAAATTGCAAACTAAAAATTTAGGCTCTATTTTGCCTAACGAACTGGTAGCTTTAGGTAATATAATTACTTGTTCACGATGCTCAAACAATATTAAAAAACATAAAACTCCACCCCAGGCCTATTGGAACAAAATGTCGGTAGCTGCAAAACCTACAGAAATTGATGAGTTATCGGAAATTGAGAAACGTTTTATTTGCAGAGTAGTGCCATTTCTCTTAAAATAATAAAAGTTCAAAATCGTTTGAGCCAAGACTGGTGCAAAGGGCAGACAATCCTTTTTGCTCAGGATGTGGTCGAGCTGGCGGAACAACTTCCGCTTGAACCTAATCAAACTGGATTAGTGCTCGTAGTAGAAAGTCGTGAAAATTTAGAACATTCTAGGGAGTTTCAAATTGATATAGGTAAACTTCAAGTGGCATTGCAGTGGCTCCTAAAGAATAATGCACTGTATAAAGATGTTCGTGTGCATTTTCCTACTGTGATCGATATTTCTACGATAACACAAATTGCTGACGAATTTGCATTTTGTCATCTATTGTACGTTAGCTTTGTTGTACAAACTAACTTATTTGGTTTCCGCTGAAAAAAATATATAACTCCAACATTTTCTTATTGTTAGTACCACTGAATCCAACACACATTTCTTCAAATATCTCGAAAACTCATTTCTGCAGATACTGCCGCTTACCTGCCCACGGCAGTACACACAAGAGACATGCAGGTCTGAAGCTCATTCATTGTGAGCTTTTTTTCTTTTTTTGTAATACCCAACTCAGAATCAAAAAATCTTGGAGTGAACAACTAATCACCCCCTCTCCCCCCCCCCTTAGGGTAAGAATTTTCCCCTCAAATTTATAGGGGAATTACTTCAGGCTATACCCTTTCTAATAAAAAAAGAATATCCAAAATCGGACTATTCTGTAAAAAGTTATGTGTGGTCATACATTAAAAAAAATATATATATATACGTGTCGACTTGAGAACCTCCTCCGTTTTTTCGTCGGTTAAAAATAGTATGTCACCATCACTAAACTTCGCCCTATTTTTTCATACAAATCCTGAATATAAAAAATGTTTGACGACTGGCACTGAAAACTAACCCTAATCACAAGTACCAGAGATTGAGAGGTCTACACTGCCGTGTGCAGGTAAAGGGCTATAACTGCAATTTTATCTTTTTTTTTTTTTTTTTTTTTTTTGCATTTTGTCATCATTGCTTGTACGTTAGCTTTGTTGTACAAACTAACATATTTTTTTTTAGCGGAAACCAAATAAAATTCCAACATTTCCCAGTTGATAGTACTGAATCCAGCGCACAATTCTTCAAATATCTCGAAAACTCATTTCTGCAGATACTGTCGTTTACCTGCTCAAGACAGTACACACGAGAGACATACAAGTCTGCATCTCATTCATCGTGAGGGTTTTTTTTTTTTTTTGTTATACCCAATTCAGCATCAAAAAATCTTAGAGTGAACTACTAATCGCCCCCCTTTCCCCACCCTTTGGGTAGGATTTTTTCCCTCAAATTTATATAGGAACAACTTCAGGCTATACCCTTTCCAATAATAAAAAAAAGAATATTCTAAATCGGACTATTCTGTAAAAAGTTATGTGTGGTCATATATAAAAAAAAATCTGTGAGTGAACAACAAATCTCCCCCTTTTCCTACCCTTAGGGTAGGAATTTTTTCTCCAAATTTATATGAGACCAACTTCAGGGTATAACCTTTCCAATAAAAAAAGAATTATCAAAATCGGACTATTTTGTAAAAAGTTATGTGTGGTCATACATTAAAAATCTGTGAGTGAACAACAAATCAACCCCCTTTTCCCACCCTTAGGGTAGGAATTTTTTTTCAAAATTTTTATGGGACCACCTTCGGGGTATACCCTTTCCAATAAAAAAAGAATTATCAAAATCAGACTGTTCTGTAAAAAGTTATGCGTGGTCATACATTAAATATATATATATATATATATATATATATATATATATACGTGTCGAATTGAGAACCTCCTCCGTTTTTTCGTCGGTTAAAAAAAACAGTAGCTTTTTAAAAAATTATCCAAATTAGTCATATCATCAATCAGCCATTAATTTTGAGAGAAATGTTATTTTTGTAAATTGGTAAATCAAAATTTGACAGAAATATTTGCCTTTTTTTTCTGCAAATTATGAAATTTTAAATTGAAAGTTCTTGTTTGTTTCTCTTTTTTTTTTACTTAATTTTTTAAATACATAAAATGAAAATATGTTAAAAATTTCACTTAAACATTTCTACTAACTGACGTCAAGAGTATACACTTATTCTGTTCTGAGTAAACATTTACAATGTCGTTGAGAAAAGTAGGAAATAAAACTTAGGTGCACAGGGAAATTAAGTTAGCTTATAGAGCTTGCATTAACAAAGTTCTTCACTTACTTCTTTGAGCTAATATATTTCTTATCTAGCTTTAAGCATAGTTAATAATGAACACCTTTAATGACAATGCTCTCAAATCGTTGAATATATATTTAGAGAATACTCCTTGAACAAAGAATTTTTTATTCGTTAAATTTTGAACAGCTCAATCTAGTTTTAAATACACATACATTTTACCATTCCCTTCAAAAGGGTGCGATTTTAGCGATACTTTAATCTAGATTGACAGAGATAATATATTTTGTGGTGTAAAAAAAATTATGACGCAGAAATTTTGCGATAAAAAGGTCCGGAGAAAAATTGATAAATAATCATAAAACGATTGCACGCCATAGCAGGCTAAAAAGCATTTCTTTTAAATTACAGACATAATGGAAAGCTATTAGAAATTCAATGAATTAATTTAATTCTGACAAACCTTCATCCCCGGCAGAACGCAGAGCAGCCCTGAAGACGCTGGATAAAGAGCGAAGGGGAGAACAGATGAAGGGGAGATAATCAAACTTCCTCATTTCGCAAGAGCACGAAGAGTGAAAAAAGAGCAAAGAAGCGGAGGAAAAACCAGCAAATGATAAATTGACACGAAACCCTGCTGCTATTGATTACGAAGAGAAATATCGGAATACTCATTTGCTTCATTATAATAAGCTCTTTGAGAAGAAGCAAGTCTCATAAAGGAAAAAGTGCAAGTGCTGTAATAGCAATTGATTTTGGGAGAAACAAGCCTTTAACTACCAAAAAGCCAAAAACCAAAATCCGCGGGATATTACTGAACTGGTAAGGGTGATCTGCGATGATGACTTGAAAGTGACTTAATTTAGGCGTTCCGTTCTGCTATTAAGTCGCGTATTATTATGGCTAGAATAAGCAATAATACGGCTAAGACATGTGAACACCTAAAAGAAAGAAAAGACTTACAAAAGTATTAAAATATATGATCCACTTAAAATGAAAAATATTGAAATTGCTTCGCTATACAACCATACTGTAGAAAATTTCCAATTGAATACATTAAATTCACTAGCACATGTGGTGAATATATTAACGCTTTCTATTACATTCAAAAAATCAGGAAAAGGATAGTTGCCTTAAGAGCCCGTTAATAATTAACAAAAATAACGGCTCATTGGAAATACTTTTGAACAGCGATAAGAAAATTCTCTGTGCTCAGTTAAAAAAAAGGATCATTGCCGGGGGAATTTTCGAAATGCACCTTACCAGGAGAGAAGCAGGGCGGTCATTCCAAGCTCGTCAGCTTGCGAGATCGAGATTCTCGCTCACATGACCGGTTGTGACGTAGAAATGTCGCAAAGTAGTATTCTAATCTACTCGAACCTAGCCGCAAGCTAAATTCGAGTAGATTTAAATGCTACTTTGCAACACTTCTACGTCACAACCGATCACGGGAGCGAAAATCTCGATCTCGCAAGCTGACGAGCTTGGAATGACCGCCCTGTTATTTGAAAGTAGTATTGGTGAACTGCGAGTTATTCCCGGCAATAAGCAAGAACACTTTTAGAAGCCTTGTAGATTTGAAACAATTTTTGATTTCTTTGACTTAAGAGTATGTTTAGGGGAGAGTGTTGTACCTTGGGACACTTTTCATATATTAATTTTTAGCGTCAATTATTTGAATCAAATTTAAAATCCAAAAGTCACATTAAAATACACCAACATACTTCCACGCAATATATTTTTTTCTAAATTCAGACTGTTTGAAAATAAAATATTGCCGGCCATTTAAAGTAAAAGTTACAAGCTGTCTCAAAGTAGAACATCCTATTGTACCTCGGGACAAATGCTGCTGTACTATGGGAAAGTCTTTTTATGATCTACGAAATAGCCATATACTTAAACCAATTTTGCACCAGAAAACAATAAAAATATTTTTTTTCATGATAGTGAATTAAATCATGAATAATGAATTATGAATTATAATCATAACATTAAATGTGCATAAAAGACTACATAAGATTAGAACATTGTTCTATGTTCCTAAACATATCTTAATTATTAAGAACCATGCCTTTGTTGTACCTTGAAACGTGTCCTAAGGTACAAAAGGTTAGGCTGTCCTAAGGTACAATCACCACGTGGTTTCCGAAAAACCAAAACGGTGGTCCATCTTGATGCACTATCATTATTTTCTCATAAGCAAAATATTTAAAGTACTTCTCTTTTATAACAAAATAAGATTCACTTGATTAAATTTACAAATACAATGACAGAAAACGAAATAAAAATGATATTTACTTTGGAGTCATAAAGTTTTCTTTCCTCCAAAAAATCGCCAATTTTACTCATTTGATGCTTTACTATGGTACCATTTAGTGGTGAAAGTTACTACTGGAGATAACAAAAACATGGCTGCTAAAAATAGATTCTTAGAAATTAGCAGTGTCCCAAGGTACAAACAAGTCCCATGGTACAACGCTCTCCCCCTACTGAACGTCACTTTGCTTTTTGAGAAGCAAATCATACAAGTCACTCACCTTACATCAAGAATACCCTTGCATCGAAGAAAAAGAT
The DNA here is from genome assembly GCF_026930045.1 of Uloborus diversus. Classification (NCBI taxonomy): domain Eukaryota; kingdom Metazoa; phylum Arthropoda; class Arachnida; order Araneae; family Uloboridae; genus Uloborus; species Uloborus diversus. The sequence goes on from NC_072740.1 coordinate 136,054,580, forward strand.
TTAAAAAAACAGCACGAAAAATTGCAACAAGCAAATCATACAAAATAATCGCCTTGCATCAATGACTTAGCCATCTAACACGAAGAGCAAAAAACAGCATACATTTATTCTGTGTTGCATTCAGTTTCCTGAAAGCTAGCGAGCCACGGTCACTATTCATCGTTCCTATTTCTGGTGATAATCATGGGAGAAAAAGAGATTTCTCACCAACACTATTTTTTACTCGTGGTTAAGTTTTCAAATGGAGTGCGGTTCCCGAAACGCGGTAGAATGGAGAAAATGCTGAGCCTCGCAATACAATATTAATAAAGTATTCATTCATTCATGGTAACTTAAGCAATGCCAGTTCAATTTCGACACTTTAAATGAATCGATTATTTCAGAAAGGGCATAGTTCCAACAAATGCAACTTTCCAAGAATCAATAAAAATTGATTATTTCATTCAGAAATGAACTAAATTCAACGAAAGTTTTTATGACTAATCTAGCCACAAGTAGGATCATTACCTCACTTTAAATTGCGTTTCATTTCGTCACTGAAATTACATTTTTTTTTTTTTTTTTTGGACTTATGCCCTTTCTGCAATGAATATCCTGAAAGACGAGTTTAGAGTGGTGAAAATGTAAATCAAATGAAACAGACTTGTTTCTAACTGATTTATAATAATAAAAAATAGTATAACAAAGTAACAAAAATAATTAGTGAAGTCCGTATTCAAAAATTCATTATCTTAAGAAAACATATCGTATACTTTAATCTTTCTCTCGTCTTGTTTTAGCGAAATAAAAAAGTCTGGTGTAAAAAACTAAAGAAAAAAAAATGAAAAACTAACAAAGTGAGATAAAAAGCAAAAGTTTTGCATGCGTCTACAATTATATTCATATTCACCAAATACTCGTACATCGTCCATGGAAATAATTTTTTCTATGCTTCTCTTGTCTAGTTTTGTGTACCAAGTTCGATGTGCATATTAATATGACTATGTTCAAAATTGCTCGGAATAATCATCTTGATATTCGTTATTTCTTCCAACAACATGGAAAGTTTCCCTTTATACACAGTATTGGCTAAGGTAGTTCAGCCGACAAGCTTTACTTTGAAATATTCTCTTGAAACCGTCTATAAAATAGCTAGCCCGAAACCGTTCCTTTGATGTTCTATCGAATATTTAAACATCATGAATGTTGATTATTCAAAACATTTGTCGCTCAGTAGAATCTTTTTCCAAAATTTCAATTTGGAAGATAAGTCCTCTTAAAAAATGAAGGGCACCTGTTTTAGCAGTTACAGATTTCATTGTTTTCAACAGATGTGACGGTGAATCTTGATGTAATTTCGGAATTTCCCTTATAAGAGATTGGATTCCACATGGTTATAATCGGTCATATTTGTTTAACATTCGTTTTACTGTTCCAAAATCCCGGTCGCAAAGGACAAACAAACGTCCTCTCAGAGGAAAGTCAACCGCAATCTTATTGAATTTCTTCAGTGTTATTTCTAGAAAAAGTCTCCTGCGGTGTTGTTCTTATTTTGACCAGCGTATATCTCAATGAAAGCATACAGTTATTTCGCAGTTCCTAGAGTGATGCTAATATAACCCCCGAGAAATTAGCAAATTTCATTCCGATTCCGTGATTTTGAACCCCCCCCCCCCCCTAAGCCCCCGAATTGATGAACCTACCATTACCGAAATTATGCTAGATCAAAGGAGTTATTTGTTTTTACTTCATTATGCCAAAAAATCTAGTTCTATGATCTTGCCATTGCGTCTTACTATTTCTTCCTTCGCGTTTAATGCAGAAAGGGCATAAGTCCCGGACTTATGCCCTTGCTGCACTAAACGAAAAATGTTATCCCTAGATAAAGTGCTGTGTTGTACAAGGATTGACTTCCATGTTACACTAGTCGATGTCTCTACATACAAATATGGGAAAACCACAGCTAACTCAATTTTGAAAAAAATGTGACTTATGCCCCTTCTGCAATAATCGATTCAAATGTTTTAGAATGTTTGACTTTGAAAAAAAGCCAGAAGGCTCAGCGCTGCACTCTCCTGGTCAGCTTATAAAATAAGTTTTCCACTTTTTACTGTTCCTCTAAGCCAGACTAACATAAATCACACTATCCCTACTTTGCAGGAGAAAGTAAAAACGGTTGTCTGGCGAATACAAAGTTGGGACTCGCGCTTTCATAACACTGGTAAATAATTACAAACTTTTTTTTTTTTAATCTAGTTTCGTGTTGTTATGGCTCAATGTGGAATAAGACTCTACATACGATGCAGTAGTAACCTCAAAGTCGCCCTTTTTGGACTTCCATTAGTCTGGATTTGAGGTACAAATTGTACAAAAACAATTTTAAAAAGTTGGCGAAATTGTACACAGTTTCATCATTTGAAGTTTCTGTTTGGGAGCTATATTTGAAGTGGTTGAAAGTAATCTTCTTGATTGTTATATTCCATGAAACGTTATAAATGATAGAATATTCGGGATGAGTGAACAACAGTGGGAGAGTTTTTAAATATGTATTTTGCTGCATTAAAGTTGTCGAGAAATTGTGTTACATTGATTCAGAGTTAGCTGGAATGACTAGGAGCATTAAAACCTCGATTCGTCGTTTCTAATGCATTCATATTCATCATTCATAGTTAAAATCTAATGGTCCCACAAGAATTGCTTTTTGAGCAATTGAGCATCATTCTTCCGAAAATTTTACAGAAAGGAAAATGAAAACAGTTTAGCAATTCCTCATTCAAAAACCTGCTTAGATTTTCAAAATACTTTTACGATAGTTCTGTGGATTATTCATCTCAAACTGAAAGCATTTGAAACGGAGAAATTTTATTGGTGCTAATAATGAAGCCTTATCTTTCGATTTACACTAAAGATATTTTCCACACAAAACAGTATAAATTGAAATCTGGAATTTTGCTACGCAAAAACGTGTAAAACGGAAAACAATTAAGCAAAATAACAGAAAGACATCTTAGAAAACATAAAACTATACTCTATTCTATTGGTTTTACAATACGAAAAAAAAAACATAGGATCCTTAAAAATAAGTTCATCGCTTTCATGAACCATCAGTCCTGACTGGTTGGTATAAAATCTTTCATTACTTGAATCTTCTTGTGCGATTTTGGTTCGATGGTTGATGAATTGAGCCGCTGAGAGCAAAAGGGGTGTCGATCAAGAGAAGAAAAATTTAGCAAATTATAAAGTAGGAGATTTTCCAAAGATTTCTGTATTTATCTACACTGCTGGCCACACAAAATGCAACACTAAGAAGGAGTGGTGAGAATGAAACAAAATTTCACACACGTGATGACAACATCGATATTAGAAAGTGGTTACAAAATGACCATTTTTTACTGGAAAAATCCCAAATGAATGGAGTTTCAAATACCACGTTGAGCAACCTCTAGCGTGAATGTACGAGGCGATACAGTCAAGAAATGAGGCATAGCAGTCCAGTACGATATCCTACTCGTACCACAGTCGCTGTAAACGCGCCGCTAATTCGATCAAACTCATTGGCTGTCCATTTTACCGTCTCAAGTGATCCCAGATATGAACGGTTTGTGGCAAATCAAGGCGTTTAGTTAGTCATGAAAATGTGGAAGAGGATGTCCTTTGACGCCCTTGTTGTGCGTGACCGAGCACTGTAATATTTAAATAAGGCTCCTGTGAGCCCCTGCCATGAGTGCCAACACTGAACTGAAGCAAGACACAAACGTACAGTTAGACTGCAATAGTGATGTGAATAATTATTAGGGGGAACTATGTTTCGTATGAGATAGCACCCCATAACTTCATTCTAGCTATGGGTGCTGTGTCTAAAAGGCAAAGGCTTTATTAGGACATTCACACTGTCGCCTCAACTTGGAGTAGTGTCGAGTTCGAAAGGATTTGCTTGCAACGGAATGGATCCTGATCATCTTCAGCGATCAATCCAGATCGAAGTTGGGCAATGACGACATTTTTGTACACTTAAGGAGACTCGTTGTTAACTCCCAAATAGTACTTATGCTTTTCAGCAGCACAACGCATCCAAAACTTGTAATGTTAGGGGGTGCTCTCATTTTCGCAACGTGGTCATCCCTAATATGGATCCAAGGTACCATGACAGCATAACGGTACGATAGTGTCATGTTTAAGTAACCTGTGTTGGCACTCAGTGCAGAGCTCATATGAGCCATTTTTGAACAGGACAATGCTCGATACCACACAGCAAGGGTGTCAGGGGACTTTCTCTTCCACATTATCCCTTTCTGTGGCCTGCGCGATGCCCTGATTTGACGCTGGACATCGTACAAGACTCATATGCCTAAATGCTCGAATGTATTGTCTCATATTTACGCTAGAGGTGGCTCAATAGGGTACTTAAACCTCCATTCATTTTGGGATTTTTCCAGTAATAAATGATCACGTTTTCTTTCATTTTATAATAACTCTAATGTCAATGTTGCCATCATGTGTGTAAAATTTTGCTTCACTCTGACTACTCCTTCTTAGTGTTGCATATGTGTGGACAGCAGTGTATATAAAAGCAACTAAAACAGTACTTGAAGTGACATATCTACTCATGTAAAGCCACATATGCCAAACATTCCCAAACTTTTAAAAGCAAAAGTCAAATTCTTCTAGGGCGCCCAAATCTTTACCTAAACAGTGAATGGTTAATAAATGAACTAACGTCTATGTAGTGGGGGGAAGGGGACATTTATGCAATGCAAACGGTTGTTTACGTTTACCTATGCAAAGTTTCTACTAAGAGGCAAACGTTTTACATATCGTGTTTCGAATGATAAAAATGTATTTAGTTTTTTGAAAATGCACCGAAAATTCGATATAATTTCAAATAAATTATGGACATCTAAGATATTTTCTTTTCACTCTGGGTTGGCACTCAAGACTCCTGGAGTGATTTGTGCATCGCGGATGACTGACCTTCCCTCCACCACCTCAGTGCTAAAACAGCAATCATAAGGTTTCCTGCTGAAAGGTTAGAGAGCGGTGAACTGCCATCTTCCAGCAGTGAACACTGCTGCTAAACCTTACTCCGTACACTGAACTCCCAATCAACGGTCAGATTATTCGTGGAATTTGCAAAATACTAGTGTAAACCTGAACATCAATTAGCACGCATAATAGGGAATTCAGTGTGAATGCTTTTTCACTCATCCTTTCTGCAATGCCCAAAGACAAAATTTAGCCTTCTCTAAAGCTTCTTAAAGCAATGGCTTTCAAACGGCGGTACACGTATCCTTTGGGATTCACGGTTAACTACCAAAAAGGATACGAACTTTTATTGGTTCATGACGGACTTTAATTGTGACACAAATTTGAGTAATATCACGCAATCCTACACTGAAATAAAATATTTTAATTAATTTCTAGAGTGGTATTGAAAAAGAGCACAAAGGGCTGACATTGCTGAGGAGTACCTTATAGAATTTATGACAATTTATTTGTGCGAAAACCGGTTTTCAAATTTAACTTACTTGAAGAAGAATAGAAATATTATATAGCAAAGATGATTTATGGTTGCACTTGACCAAACTAGAGCCAGACATTGATGAACTACGCACACAAAAACAAATCCAACGTGTCCACTAATTCTTCTCTGAGACTTATGTCCGATTAATAAAAACATTCGAAAAACTTCGTAAAAACAAGAAATTTTATTTTAATTGCAACATTTAAAAAAAATTTAATGTTTTTAATTTAAATTACCTATTCTAAGCTAAACTTCAACCGTTTAATAGCTAAATTTGAATTAAGTTAACAAACTTGAATGAAGCTAAAGAGTTTTATAGAGAGTAGCGTCGTTAATGATAAACAAAAAAAAAGGGGTACGTGGTTTCAAAAAGGTTGAAAATCACCCTTAAAGTACCTTAAGCTTAGCAATACAGAATGTAAGTTTACAGAAACTTTGCTTTTTTTTTTTTTTTTGCTAATATTAAGATACTGATTTCTCAAAAACATGAATAAAAGATGTACAAATTATTTGTATTCGATAATTTGCAAAATTTTGAATTAAGGGGACTCATGCGTTTTATAACAGGTTGAACGGTCTCAATTCCGCGTCTAATACTAAACATATCTCCTCCACCCTTTCTCGTTAGAGACATTTTTGATTCAAACCACATTCAAGAATTCAACACGGAAGAAAAACTCACGAATTTTGCAGTGCGTAATTCAAAACAAACTTTGTGTCTTTAGCCTACTGCACTACGAGCCAAATGTATTCAGCAACTTCCAGTTCTCGCAGATGTCAACTTTCAGTTAAGGAGCGTGTCATCTAAATTGGATTTACTTATTAACTCGACTATTTCTGGGTGGTGGAATTTTATTATCTAGTACAGTAAAAAGTAAAAATGAGTTAAGTAGAAAATGCTTAAACCCATGCAGAAACTAAATATAAGGAAACAAAGTTATGACGCGCAAAGTTAAAATATGATTGAAGGTACGTGTTTCGGGGTTACGATATACCCTTTTCCAATGTGGAAAGCATTTGACCTTTAGAACGCAAGCAGCATCCATAATAAATCCAAAAAGAAATTTCTTGTGCCGAAACATAAGAAATTCAAAAGGTGTTTATTATTTGTAAAGTGACAAGGAACCATTTTTGAAACTTTATTTTGGGTTTCACCACAATAAGAAACCACTGAAGCATTTTCTACTCATACTTAAAAAAGAGTTTTATTAATCGAAAAAAAAAAGCAACAGTCCGAGATAACACCTCCATTTTACGGTCTCACGTACTCTATAATAATAATAATGGAGGACTCCAATTGTTTTCTATTTGACAGTTTAACATGAAAAGAATTCTAGACATAAGCCTGGAACAGGCACCGTGCTCGCTGACACACTGTACATTTCAACCAACTATATTGGAGCAGTCTAATATAAATACCCCACAAACTAAACAGATAAAAAGAAGCATATCCAATCCTGTGAAGGATTCTTTCTAAATAGCAAAAGACAAATGGGCCTTGGTAGCCCGATCGGTAGAGTGTCGCATTCGGGGCCGGAGCGTCCTGGGTTCGAACCTCGATGGTCGAAGCTCCACCGTCGTCATTAAAGGGGACTGGGCGACGTTAAATATGCTCGTGGTCTCAATGTCCTCCAAGTGAAACGATACCGCTGGGGGTGCTAGCACCAGGTAGCTATTAGCTCCTGGACTAGTTCTAAATTCTCATTAACTGTTCGATCCGGTGATGGTGCTGCCATCTATCGGTATAAAAAATAATGGAGGCAAGGCACTTAGTATTCAGTCCTCGACATAAATACAGTTGTAGTCAGCTGTGACTCGGAATCGAAATAGCAAAAGACAAAAAGATGATACAGATCACAACAGTTAAAGGCTAGAAGAGAATTCCTTCAGCAAAGAAAGTGTAAAACATATCAAAATTTCCAGCACCAGATCAACCATAATTCAACTTGCATATATGTGTCTTATTTCTTGAATGGTAAATTCTGAAGAAAAATAAATGGCTCAAAAGGGAATTTTTCTTATTGTGTATTTCCGTATACCTGACAAAAAAAATTAATTTTGAAACATGAGACGCTTCTGGAATATTATCTAATGAATAACAAAAGAACAAAACAAAATTAAAAGGAGTCAAACTTTTAAATTTTCAACATTAAGATTTGGCAATTGAAGCGGGGAAAATAAGCGTCAATTGGTCCGCGCCCACCCCAACTCTCATCTTCTTATTAAACTAGTTTAGGTTTAGGACGTTGCTTTCCTGTCAGATGTTCTCCGAAAATGACAAGAGGCAAAAATGAAATTAACTCATTTGTCAAAAATTTACCATTTTATTTGTTTACTTTTTTTTCTGCATCAAGTTAATAATGGAAGGAAAAACACACTAAGTGAAAGAGAACTCGCGGGATTAGAATAAATGAAAGCTAACAGCTCAGTTTAGAAATAACAAGATGTTTCCGTAATTACTAAAAATCAACAGAAATATCAGAATAGTAAGCTTTTCACTTGACACATGCCTAAAATATAATATTTAATCTAACGTTCTTGAACTTTGAAAATTTAAGATGAAAACCAAATGAAAAAACATAGCGTCACATGAAAGGAAGGTAAAATTAAAATTAGATAGGCAGAGCAGGCACAAAAAAAATTAACTCAAGAAAAAGCTTATTTATAATTACGACATAAAAATGCCAAGCAAAAGACTTTTTTTTTTACCGTCGTTGTAATACATAAACTAAAACTGAACAACAGAGTCAAAAGAAAAAGAAATCATACTTCCCAAGTTCTTAAAATGTACAATGTGATAAATGTTACAAAAGTTTTAAAAAAAAAGTTAGACAAAAGGGGTTTATCTCTTTTTTGAAAGCATGGTGTTAAAATTTCTCCCCTTTACTACAACAGAGTGAAAAATTGTACTGAATTCCAAGAACATGTTTGAAGCAGTTTAATTATCTTAATTAGAAATAATAATGAATAATTCATGAATAAAAAGCGAACATGTAGTGAAATATAACTAGATGTTAATCATTACTTCCAGAATATTAATGAATTTCACGCGAGCCATTGCGTAGAAAAATAATTAAGACACTACAATGCATTTATTACTTTTGATTGTTCTTCACGTTCAAAATCTTATTTTCGAAAGTATGAACTCAGTTCGCAATAAAAAATTTATATCAGCAGCTCAAAATTTTAAAACGATCTTTATTTCTTCTTTGGTAATACTCGTATTTAATAATGAAAGTAAAGCTTTTCCATTTAATGCATGAGAAAGTCCTAAAAAACTGAATAGATTAACTAAATTAAAAAGGAAAAGTAATGATAAAATCATTAATAATAAATCAGAAAAAAACTTATAAAACAAACTGCATTTTGTTAAGGTTTAATTTTAAAAAATATATTAATGCACAAATGTAAGCGGAAGAGGATTATTTGGCAATGATAATTTGAACTCTGGTGAACGAAGATTAAACGATTCCATTTGCTAAATGGGGTGAAGAAAGTAAGTTTGCTGCGCCAATAACGTACTGCTATGGCTGTTGGCATTGGATCTGAAAATGCGTCATGTTTCTCCCCAAGAAGAGATAAACTCCCCCAAATTCAGACGTCTTGTTATCGGAGTGAATATTTTCAGATTAGGATTGAAAATTGACAAGTCAGTGTTTTTTACAGAAACTAAGTAAGATTGCGCAGCTGATGATAAGTTGTTGAGTTGATCTGCTAGTGTTCAACTCAAATTGCTCTTGAAACATGAAGGAACTTCAAAGGCTTCAGTTCACCGACTAAAACCTTGTTCAGAAATTCAACTCATTGTTCAATAATTCTTAACGGTACCAAACACACAAATATGGACACGTGGTGCTCATTTTCAAGTTTTAACGCGGCGTTCGGGCCTTGGTGGACTGATTGGTTTGGTGTTGAACTTGTAAATGAAGGGTCGCGAATTCGGTGCTAGCCGATCGAAGATTCACCGGGTACATTAATGGTGATTGGTGCACGTAAAATCAATCCAAATCAAAGTTCTGGTTCATTCCATAGTTTCCAACCCAAGCAGCTCAATTACGATGCTGCTTGACGGACGGGTGCTGCAACGTTCATCATTTGAAGCATAGGAGCCTCAGAGCAGGGGTGTTTGTGAGTTCATCAAAAAATACCTGAAAATTTCAAAGCGAGAACGGGGGGGGGGAGGGGTAATCTTTGGCCCCTATTACTTAAGTGCACCTTTGCTAAAGTATTATATAGTTCTGAGTCAAAATATTGTGTGTACATTTGATTAAGTTTTTAATGGGTTACAAAATTACTTTTAGGGTGGTGTTATACAAATTATCATGACATTTGTCCATCTTAAGGGATAGGTGTCCATCTTAAGGCTCTTGCGGTATATTTGATGAGTATTATATAATTTTAAAAAATTGCGGAGGTAGGGAGATAAAAGCATAACCAAACAAAAGAAACATAATTCCGGTATTTTCGGACATAAAAATACCGGAAATACGCCCGAAAATACCGGAACACAATCAACCCTGGCCTCAGAGGCCTTCAGTGGATTACACAACTATTGAAAACATATCTAAGGAAATGAGGGTTACGCTCAGTTGCGGGATAACTTGTAACGACTCAAACATAATTCATAGCATCAGAAGAGCCATCATCTTGAATGACGATAGTGCACTGCATGAATCATTCTCCGTTACATGGCAATATCAAACCTCAACTCAGGTGAAAACAATATCCCGAGCGAGAATTTTTTGCTGTTGCAGTTGTTACGGGACCATGGCTCGATTTTTCTTTAACAATGTTACCAATTGAAACAGAAAGTCGAAGTTGGTGTACCAGAAAGTAATTTCGTTTAGCTAAGAACAAACTTTTCTTTTTGGTAGTGAAATTCATTGTATCGTGTTTTCATCCATTAACAGCTTGTCAATTCATTACTAAAGAACGGAAATAAAGCTCTCATTTTATAATTATCAAGATTTAGTAAAACCTTCGAGTAATCGGTACTTCGAGTTATTGAAAGTTCCTTTCCCAGCCTTGTGATTTTTTTTTTCTTTTTCAGAGATAGTGCATAATAGATAGTGTTACACTTATAGTTGTGATAAATATAATTGTTAGTACTAAATATCTTTACAGAGATTAAATTTTATTAAGGTACTTCAAAAATGGAAGTTAATTTTGGCGGCTTACATTTTTTATCGCATCTTAAAACGTCATAAAATCTTTTTGTCGTAGACCCTATTTCTTTTCTCTTGATTTCCGTTCGTATTGCTTTTAAACGTTTGTTTACCCTAAAAGCAGATTGTTTGAGTCATCCAGAAAATAAAGATTCCTTTTTCAACTTTTTCCAAAGTTTTAAGTCTCTTAAAGATGAACCAGTAATAAATTTTAGGTCGTCAGCCACAACCAAAAATAGCCCAATCAGGTACTTCTCACGCAAGCTTGCAACACTGTGTGCATTAAAGAGCATCCCCCCCCCCTATTGTAAATAAATTATTCTTCTCACACAAGTTGACAAGCAAAGGGGGGGGGGGGATTTATTTTTCTTATTTTGGCTGCATAAAATAGGCCATAAAATGGAAACGAAACTCTCGCAAAAACTTCGACTTATAAAGAGTACATTCTAGATATAGAGACAACTTTGTATTGAAAACATTTAATTATTTTGAGACCAAATGAAAACTTCAAGATAAAAAAATATTCGAGTTATAAGGCTTCGAGTTATCGAGAGTCGACTGTATTCACGTAAGTGGGGGGAGGGGTATTTGCAATACACCAACTATAAAAACAAGTTCAGCCTCGGTGATAGTTTAACCACCCTGTGTCTCTCCTCTTCGATTCCAGCCTATAACTTTTTTTTATCTTTGTTAAAAGTATTTAACAACTTTATAAAACTTTAAAAGCCTAATACTGCCGATCGATTGCCGGTATTATTAAGCTTTCGAGCTAGTCATTAAAACTTCAGAGAGTAAAATTATAAAATTTAAAAATATAAATTATCTTATTGGACAGAAGACAGTGTGACTAGGGGAATTAATTATTTTAAAATGTATGCATACACAGTAGAATCTTAAAATATTTCCTTCATAATTTAATTTGCATCGTAAAAATGCATTGAATAATAAATATGACAGGCACTACCGCACGCTGAAAATGAGAGAAATTGAACGAGAAGAAAAGCCGATTTTAAATTCTAGTTTTACAGCTCTTTTTAAGCACTCTTACATAAAGTGAATATAAATCAATAACTGCTCTTATCTCTTACTAGTTTTTATTTTCAAAACGAGCCTCTGAGCACGTTCAGGATTTATTTCTTCTCCAAAAAAAAAAATACTTTCTTTGACAAGTTGAAGGCTATCCGTAAAAAAAAAAAAATGGCGCACGTTATTTTCAGCAAATTAAAGTTGACTAAAACTGGATGTTTGTCTGTAGCCCCGACAAGGGAGTAGGTTTTAAGAAACTTTAAGGAAGTTTTCTCGACACTGTGGTCAAAAAATAGAAATATTTTGAAAAAAATTTAAAAAATGAGGCTCAGCATACATTTTTTATAAATTAAAAAAAAAGAAAAAATTAATTTTAATTTTGACATCTTGAATTCAAATTATGTTTTTCGCAATCACGAGTGTGTGTATGTAGGCGTGTGTGTTTGTGTGTGGGGGTATGTGTTTGTGTGTAGGGGTTATGTGCATGTGTGTGTAGGCATGTGTGTTTGTGTCTGTGTGCTGGCGTAAGTGTGTTGGTAGTTGTGTGTATGAATGTGTGTGGGGGGGAAGTGTATGTGTGTGTAGGCATATGTGTTGGTAGTTGTGTGTATGTGTGTGTGTATGTTTTTGTGTGTGTAGAGTGGGTGTCTGCATGTATGCGTGTCTGTGTTTGTATGTGTGTGCATGTGTTTGTGTGCGTGTGTGTGCAGTTGTGTTTGTGTGCGTGTGTGTGCAGTTGTGTATGTATGCGCGTGTGTGTGTAGGACATGGATGCAACATGGAGACGGCTTTCGCTATAGGAGCAGCATCGTGAGGAGCCCGTCGACGGTGATGGTGCGGAGGGTGCGGTGGGAAAAATCAGTCAAATGAGAACAATAAGCAATCGTGATTGCTCAAAAAAACTAAAAAAAAAAACGGAATTCACGACTACAGGGCCACAGCCACTGAGTTCCGGAACTAAAAATAGTAGCTTCAGTAACTTGAACTATAAAAAATAGTCTCCAAAATAGTCACCAGATGCAGAAAAGTTTCAAAAACAGTCTTCCGCTTTTAATAGCATTCATCTCATAATACTGAAAGATAATTCGATAATAAATACATATCTTGGCTGCATGGAATGTACACGAGATCACTCAAAGCAGGGGACTAGACCTATACGCAGCGCAAATTTTAGGATTTTCCGTTAACAACTCTTGGGGAGGGGGGGGGACATTTTTCAGAATTTAGTCCAACCCTTTTAAATGAACACTTAAAAAACAAGGGCTGAACATACCGTAATAATTTCACATAACCGTTAATTAAAGACAACAGAAAAAATGATTGCATAAAAAGTGCTAGAAACGCAGGATTCGAGCTATTTCCGATCGCTCGATTTCTAAAAGATGTATATTAAGGATAAGAGAAATCAAAAGCAAAATTTTATTGATATTCATTCAGAACAAGATCAACAACTAACAAAAATCGTAGAAGCAGAAACAACTCTTTGAAAAAATTTATAAACGAAAAATGAATTCTTTTCAAAAATCGTGATCGCAAAAATGAACCCTTTTTCAAAATCACAATCACAAAATGGAAACTTTACGCATAAAAATGCGAGTATCACACATTTTTGATCGCCACTATGTTCATTACATTTCAATTTTTTATTTATTTATTTTTTTAAATAAAAAATAAAGGTGGTAAAATATTCCACTTTTTTTTTTTTTTTTTTGGAAAGTGGGGCGAATTTTCAATTTTTTCCCGACTAGGAAACTTTAACACTACTTTTGGAATTCTATAAAAGGAAGTCACTGTTGACAATTCATCTATAAAAAAAATATTTTTAATTAAAAAATACCAATTAATCATTCATTGGGGTGTGTTCAATTTCTGATCGGAACAACCCTACATAGTACAAGTCTCCATTTACGGATCAAGTTTCCTCGGCAAGAAAAAGAGAGCAATAGAGTGTCATTTTTCTCCATTAGAATAATCATTCAAATATAATAATCACCTTCGTTATCGGACAGAATTACACTAAATCTTACGCAAGCAAATGCATCTCTCACTTAACTGCCACTAAGAACTTACAAAGAGATTAGCAACCCGATGACTCAAGAGACCATTATTTGAACAGTAATCAATCACATATAATGAGGCAGGGGCAATGAAATTCGGCAATTTATTTCCATCAACTTACACATAAATTCAAAATACACGATGTATGATTGTTAAAGCAGTATATTAAAATCAAAAGTGCTAAAATTAGCTGTTTCATTTCTTAACTGAGCACGTAATGACATCAATAACATAAAAATTGTCACTTCAAGAACTAACACTTAATAATTAATTTTTAGCTCACGTTTTGCCAAATTATATAATGTTCGTCAGCGTTCTTAAAAAAAGAAAAACAGATTGTAATATTTTACCTAAACTAGTACAGCAAACCTAAAATGACATGTTTATAATTTTAATTTCGGTCATTCTAAATCAAGGATGATTAGTATGAATTAGCGAGGGCGTTTATTGCTGTCAAAATTCAATACTGACTACCGTTAAAAATTTTATTCTTAATACGATCGTTTTCATATTCTTTTTAGTTAATTAGTCCAAGAAAAAAAAGTGAAATTTTATCAACTTAAGTCTGCAGAAATTAGTTCCAAAGTTTAAGGCTTTCGTTCAAGCAATTAAGAAATCGACAACGGGCCCAATAGCCCTCTAAAGTACGATTTCTTTCTGGAGAGCTGTGCATGATCTGCAAGGCCATAGAGAGCCAAGGAGCCCCCCCCCCCCCCCCAAAAAAAAGAGAGAAAGAAAAGAAAAATAAAAACTGTTTAGCACTAGAAAGCAATTAACTTTGATGTGTGAGTAGTTTTTAGTTAGTAGTGAGTAGTTGTTTCTGTGAAGTTTCCCTTATTCTACCAAAAGAATAAATTTTACTTCATCTTTATGTTTACAGTTTTTATCCCCTTTTTATTTCTTCTTTTCTTTCTTTTTTTTTTTCTTTTTCATTTTTTTTTTACGTCTCTGGCTCCGGGTCCCCCCAAGACCCTAGTTTCCGACTGGCCTCTCGTCGGGCCTGATAATCTGGTAAAGAAAAGCTATTGAAAGCTCATATTCAAAAGAGCTTTTTCCTTCTATGTCTAGTATTTAAATGGAAAATGAATATAGATAAAAGTTAATTGTACGATTTATAGATGTATTCTAACTGGAAACTATTCCAAGTTGTATGTAAATGTGCATAAGTTTCCAGTACGAAGTATAGCATGAAGGTCTAAACTCGTTGATTGAGAGATAACAAGAAAAATATATTAAACGAATTAAGTCGATATTAAGATAAACTGTTCCATTTCATTAAAAGTATTCAATGGACAAATTCATTTTTGTTAATTCGATTTTTTGTAAGCCCAATTTTTGAACAATAAGTTTTGAAAAAGCACTTTCAACTGTGACTAAAAAATGATTGACTGACTTCTGTCTGTTAAATTGGATTGTTTCTCAAAAAACAAAACGTACACATTTTACAATTCAGCATGCAATAAGAAAAAATTATGATTTTAAGAATACCATCTTTTGAAATTAATTTTTTCTAAACTTTAACCAAATATTCAAATATATGACATTTGTAGTGCTGTAATTAAAGAAAAAAATATTGTATGCAGTTAAAGTTAAACACGAATAGTTCTTCAATGAAATAACCTTTCGTTCATCTAAGCGGTTGGTTAAACAAAACAAAAAAAAATCTAAACAATATAGCAAAGCATTCATAGAAAAAATGTGCAACATGGGAAAATGTTCAATACAACCTAAAACTGACTACGCAATAAAAACAAGTGTTTTAAAATCAACAAGCCAAATAATGATTTTGAGCAGAGGAAGATGGCAGGCTAAGCAGTTTCTGAAGACAGGAAGACTAGTTTTACTGAAACAACGTTTTTAGAAGGAGTGCCATCCATTACACAAAGCAGTTGCTGTTTCCAGCAACTACTTTAAGAAGCCCGATCATTATCTGTCCAGTTACAACCAATTGTGAGTACAGAAAAGTTAGGACAGCTTGATTAATTTTTAGACAGGTGTAATACAAACAAAAAGAAACTTCACCTTAGTGCCTTCGACACTAATGATCCTATAGAGATTGCGAGTTGAATCAAAGAAAAAACTGACGTTGACTGCCTGAGAGCTGGCAGGAACCCATGATCTTTTCGTTTTAGGATCGATGTGGAAGACATGCGCTTTTGTCGTGAAGATGGGCTGCTCCCTGAAAATAAAAGAAAATCCGGAAAATTGAAACTCGTTTCTAATTACAGTTTTATAATTTTGCATTTAAACAGAGAAAGTAAAGAACAACTGTTAGATATAATAGAAATAGCATTGAAGAACATTTTATTTCGTTGCCAAAAAAAGTGTCATTTGCCCAAGAATTTTTCAAATATTTCCTTGTTTCTAAGTAGACTGTAAAAAATCAAGGATATTTTTAATCAAAAAAGTTGTTTTTTTTAAAATTTAAATCAGACTTTTTTTTAACTTTAAAAACCTTTTTTTTTTGTAATTTATACTCTATATATATATATATATATATATATATATATATATATATATATATATATATATATATATATATATATATATATATATATATATATATATATATATATATATATATATATATATATATATATATATATAATTTTGAAGTTAATATTTCTTTAAGTACAAAAATATAGCTTACGTACTATTTTACAAAAAAAAAAAAACGTACATAATGTAACGTAAAATCAATTTTAAAGCAAAGGCATATGATTTAGGTCAATCTTTCATTGATAACTTTATAGTATTTTATAAATATAGAAAAAAGGGAGGAAATATGTAATTGGATAGTGTTATATGAGAATAAAATTAATATTCTTCTAATAATACTATTTACTTGTTTATTTAAATGAACATTCTTTAAATTTTTATACAAGAAATGACGGTTCAAGCAATTTTAATTTTTAAGTTTCCCCTTTTTGCATTTTATACCAATACGCATACAATATAGCAACATGCCTCATTAATAAATACTTTTCTTTACACCGACCTATCTTTTAAGTAGCGCCTTGAGACTTCCCAACCTTATTCATTTGAAAAAACAGTCCTGAATAAAGTGGCTATTACTAATAAAAAGTAACGGTTAACTTTAAATTGTCAACTGATTACTGGCTACTAACGAAAATTTGATTTCCAGATTGATTAAGAAAAAAGATTTGGAATACATAACAATGATTAAGAGAGGATAAATCCAAGGGACAAGATCAAAAACGTTGAGCAAGAGTAAGAAAAAAGCAGAACTGGAGAAATTTAATATTTTCAAAGGGATTTTCTAGGGTTAAAGCAAAAAATTTATTTAAATAAAAGATCAATTTATTTAAGGAAAAATCAGTTTTGCCATTCATATTCATATTTACCCAAGCGTATATGACGAATAATACTACCCCAAATCATAACGATGGCACTAGTGATTGCAATACCGGTATTTCGAACTATCTTGCAATTTCGTAATACCGGTATTTGCTGAGGTAAAATACCGGTATTTTCGGTATTGGCTGAAAATAATAAATAAAATATAGTTTCATCTTAAGAGTTTTCAATTTAACTTATTAGATATCTACTTCTATTTTAAATACACATTTCTTTTTCCATGTTACAGTACCAAAATGAATCCATTGATATAAAATTTGGCTCCAAAAGCACGAACTAATAGAATGTCATTAAATAAAAGCAGCGTAAAGATTGCAAAAATGATATTTTCATTGCTAGATGGTGAGAAAAATCGCACTTTCGTGCACTTATGTGCACCATGTTTTATTTTTTCCATTTCTCTGATCACTCACATTCCCTTCTGCGAAAATTAATTTCAAGGGTTAAACACGAATTTAATTGCATGAATAATTTATTCCTCCATCAATTGCAGTAATACCTTTCGGTGTCCTGTCTCGCTATTTAGCTTTATACTTGGCTAGATAGTATTTTGGAATTATGTAGTATCCTGAAAATTATGAATACGGTAAGGCATAATTAACTGGAACATATTCTCATGTCTTTACATAACTATAATTACAAAAAATTTGAAACGAAAACGAAAAAATGAAACTAACAAGAACAATTTCAGTTCAGTTCACCGTCAATTTCAAACCAAAGGGCTAATAAAAAGTAAACACCAACCTATACTGTTCAAGAGGAAATTGCTGAAGATGATGTTAACGTTGGAAAAGTATCGTCTCTCGAAGAGAAGTTACAACTATCTATAAATTCAAAAAAACGAGCAGATGTGTGCATCACATGACTTTCTTTTACCACAATTTAATGTCATTTCCCCATTACTGGCAATTTTAATGTGATTCAATAGTTTACTCTCTAAATATCACCAACAATAGCCAAATTAAAATCAGATTTTCTTTAAAAAAATCGCCAAATCTGTCGCCAAGTTGGCGACAAAAACTTGTTGACCAAAAGACTGGCGATATAACGCCAAGTGTCCGCCAAATTATAACACCACTTGAGTTTACATCGAAATTAACAATGATTTCCCCCAAAAAAGGGGCAAAAGACCCCTTTAGAAACACCCGAATGCAACCAAAAGGGGAGGTGCACAACTAGACCCCAGTAATAGTCTACGTACCAAATTTAAACTTTCTAGGACATACGTTCTTGAGTTATACGACATACATACGCATATCCGCACATGCAGACCGTCACGAGAAGACTCGTTTAATTTACTCGGGAATCGTCAAAATGGATATTTCGCGTGGCTATACGTTTTTATTCAATTATCCACGTGTGTGGTCAAGTCGGAAAAAAACACTCATCGTTTATTCGGGGGTGAGCAAAATGGAAATTAAGGTCGATATCTGAGTGAAAATCTTTTCGCGAATACAATACTTCCTTTTTTGTGAAAGGAAGTAAAAAACTACACATAATATTAAAGAAACACACACAAAAGGATTTGTCTAAAAGCAACAAGCAAGATTCCGAATTTTTGAAGATGAAGGACTTCGAGGCAATTAGAGGTGATGTACCGTATATTGTTAACAGTACCACCAACCTGCGTGAATTCACAAAGAGTGTTCAACCGCAGTAAATTT
Source organism: Uloborus diversus (assembly GCF_026930045.1). Taxonomy (NCBI): domain Eukaryota; kingdom Metazoa; phylum Arthropoda; class Arachnida; order Araneae; family Uloboridae; genus Uloborus; species Uloborus diversus. The sequence continues at coordinate 136,073,371 of NC_072740.1, forward strand.
GTGCACTAAAATGAGTCCCAGGCTTAGAGACAACTCATTAGATGCATTATGTTTCTAACTCTTCCAACGAAACATTACGTTTTCGATCATTTTTTGAGAAATTTCTAATACCGGTATTCCGGTATCACGTTTTAAAAAAATACCGAATACCGGAATTGCATTTTTGGTCCGGTATTACTATCCCTAAATGGCACTACATAATAATTGGGAATTAACAGCAGGAAACAGTTAGAATGGATAGAAGAAAATAAATTTCATTAGATAAAATTGTTTACACAGCTACCGTTATTTAAAACACTGCTTAACCTGCCTGACGCGAATTTTGGACTAAAGAAAACAATGCATCACGTACAAAAACGACGCCTGTTTCATATAAAACGGACTTAATGGTCTTATCTCTTTAGCCTATTCATTCAACGTATCATTAGTTCAACAAGACAAAAGACTCGATTGAGCGAAAGACATAATTTAGAAAGCACAGATTTATATAACACTTTATTGCACGAACCACAATTTCATTCCGAGAAAGTGCATTAAATGGATGCTATAATGCCGTGTAGGTCTGATTAAATGACATTCATTCCAATGAAAAAGTACGTGATTTTTCCCTAAACCCCAAAATTTCAATGGTCTATAATTAAGTTTCTTTTCCCTTCAAAACTGAAGGATAAATGTTATTAACAGTACATTTTCTAGCAAACCCTAGCTTAGAAAAACCAAAACACAACATTTGGCATACTAATTCTAGGCCATCATTTTTATGATGGTTTTAATTGATAAAACTGATTAACATAATCCACTAAGCTCAGCTTCCTTCACTGAAAAAATGTAAAGTTATCGTTAATGGGTGTTAAGGTACACAACTTCTGGCACGCGTAAAAGATTAGCACCCACAAAAAGCAGGTAAAAAAAAACTCTTGCTTTGCGAGCTATCTGTGAGCAGTAAGGCTGACGTTGTGGGTTCGATTCCACTCAGGTGCCCCGGGTGTTATTTCTTCGCTTTGTGCTGTAAGAATATCTTGTCTATAATTGAAATAAATTTCGAATTAGTGTAAAGTTAATTAGTGTACAGCGGTTGTGATACTTTGGTTGTGAGAAAGCATGATACCTGATAAATATTGATCAAGCAACAGAAATAAAGAAGACTAAAGATAAAACAAGTTTTTAACTGCTTTTTTTTTAAACTTTTATAGCAAAATATCAATGATAATGGCAAAACTTGTTCGTATTTATATGTAAGAAATCATGGGCACATGCTTAGTAGTATAGGATCTGGTGGGATCAAGTGGTCATAAAATCCTGGTTTTCAACTGAAGTTAATAATACAAAATTATCTTTTAAAACTTCTCTTTTTTTCGTTTTTATTTTACATTACTTTACACTAAATTTTTGGAAGAAAAAATGTATTTAAATATCTTAATGACATTTTCTGTTTCATATGTGGTCATGACCTGGGTTGGGGTTAAGTCGTCGTAGTTAAAAAAAGAACAGATGTGTAAAACCATCATAAAAAAACTTTTTTTTTCTTTTTTTAATGCTTTGCACACCTCTTTCTTTTGAAGAAATTAACTTCATTTAAATAAATTAAAAAATTTTGATGGTCAACTTCGATCAAAAGCTGGTTCACCAAAATATTTTTCATGTTTCACTCCTGGATTTTCATCAATATCATCAGGGAAGGTTTGATAATTTCCAATGTTTTATTTCTTAGGAATATATTGAAGATTTCTTCTGAATAATGTCTAAATAATATAGTTCTATTATAGAATAGTTCTTGAGGTACTCGGGAAACTGCTTGCTCGACCAATCTGATAAAAATTCTAATGACCAAAATTCTACAAAGAAGTTAAAAGAAACGTTCAGATTTTAAAATGTTTAATAAGCAAACAAAAAGACTTTGTTCACAAAACGAAGTATTGCCAGAATTAAAATTTGCTGCTTAAAACTTAATTCCTAACTGTTAAAATATAAACTAAAAAAAATACCCTCATTCTTCCATTTATTTCAAATATATAGTCTTTACTTGACATGTGATCACTTTACTCCATTGACCACTTTCCCCCATCAGACTCTAGTACCTTCAAGTATTTTAACCTACTAATTTATTTTTATATTTCAATTTAGAACTCATAGCAAACAGTTGATTTCACAGTATTGGATTATTTAAATCATTGAATAGTTAACTTGAAACATAAGTCAAATCACTTAAAGCATAAATTAATAGACTAGAAAATGCGAAACCTTCCAAGAAAGTCTGATGAAAGCTTAATTTTGCTACACTTTCTCTGTGAGCTTGCAGGGAATTCTGGTATAACTTTACACATAAATTAGGTATACGTTACAACATAGTAACAATAGTATTGTGTAACCTTATCAAAGCGGAGCGTTATTTTAGAATAATTATATCAGTTAAATAATGCCAGAATATTCAGTAAATTACCGCCCATTAGCCAGGGCTAAAGCAAAATACATGAAATACACCGCCAGCTCAGTCATTTCCAGCCGAGGACTGCAGTTTCGTGCATATTAGCACTCATCCGGCATAGGAAAGTGACTGAGCTGGAGATGGCAAACCTCTTAAGGAAGCCAAGAATGCCAAATAAACTGGTAACTAATATAGAATTAGCAGAGATGAGACGAGTGACCAAAGCAATCAATGGTTCGGTTCAACTCGAAAATTGAAGGCAAGGTATGGTATATTCAGTAAATTACCTGCCCATTAGCCAGGGCTAAAGCAAAATACATGAAATACACCGCCAGCTCAGTCATTTCCAGCCGAGGACTGCAGTTTCGTGCATATTAGCACTCATCCGGCATAGGAAAGTGACTGAGCTGGAGATGGCAAACCTCTTAAGGAAGCCAAGAATGCCAAATAAACTGGTAACTAATATAGAATTAGCAGAGATCAGACGAGTGACCAAAGCAATCAATGGTTCGGTTCAACTCGAAAATTGAAGGCAAGGTATGGTATATTCAGTAAATTACCTGCCCATTAGCCAGGGCTAAAGCAAAATACATGAAATACACCGCCAGCTCAGTCATTTCCAGCCGAGGACTGCAGTTTCGTGCATATTAGCACTCATCCGGCATAGGAAAGTGACTGAGCTGGAGATGGCAAACCTCTTAAGGAAGCCAAGAATGCCAAATAAACTGGTAACTAATATAGAATTAGCAGAGATCAGACGAGTGACCAAAGCAATCAATGGTTCGGTTCAACTCGAAAATTGAAGGCAAGGTATGGTATATTCAGTAAATTACCGGCCCATTAGCCAGGGCTAAAGCAAAATACATGAAATACACCGCCAGCTCAGTCATTTCCAGCCGAGGACTGCAGTTTCGTGCATATTAGCACTCATCCGGCATAGGAAAGTGACTGAGCTGGAGATGGCAAACCTCTTAAGGAAGCCAAGAATGCCAAATAAACTGGTAACTAATATAGAATTAGCAGAGACCAGACGAGTGACCAAAGCAATCAATGGTTCGGTTCAACTCGAAAATTGAAGGCAAGGTATGGTATATTCAGTAAATTACCGGCCCATTAGCCAGGGCTAAAGCAAAATACATGAAATACACCGCCAGCTCAGTCATTTCCAGCCGAGGACTGCAGTTTCGTGCATATTAGCACTCATCCGGCATAGGAAAGTGACTGAGCTGGAGATGGCAAACCTCTTAAGGAAGCCAAGAATGCCAAATAAACTGGTAACTAATATAGAATTAGCAGAGACCAGACGAGTGACCAAAGCAATCAATGGTTCGGTTCAACTCGAAAATTGAAGGCAAGGTATGGTATATTCAGTAAATTACCGGCCCATTAGCCAGGGCTAAAGCAAAATACATGAAATACACCGCCAGCTTAGTCATTTCCAGCCGAGGACTGCAGTTTCACAAATACGAAACTGCAGTCCTCGGCTGGAAATGACTGAGCTGGCGGTGTATTTCAATTCCAGAATACTTGGTGACAGCAATGCTGTCATGCATTTTATGGAGTTTGTCACACCAAATTTTTTTAGTGTTCCATAATCAGTACGGTGTTTAAAATATTAAGAAATAATAGTATAAGTGGTTTACAACCCCAAAAACTGTAAAATCTAACTAATTGAAGTAGACCATTAAATATGCTTAATGGCATAAGGAAGTTTTCTTCAGCTCCGACAATATTTATGGTATTAATGTTACAAAATATATGAAAAAGAAATTTCAAAAACAAACGAATAATGGCCAATGAATTATGAAAATATAACGAACTGAGTAAACGAATAAAAAAAAAAAATAGCAAAATTAAGTTACAGGATCGTTATATTGCTCATTCGTGCATATCGCTCTTATCCTACCTGATACAAAAATAAAGGTAATAAATCTTTGTTACAAATTTGAGATCTATTCGCTGAATTTTAAGTTATAACTGTTTGGATTCCTACATCACCAAAAAGTAACTCAAAGATTTTTATGTCTCGTATTTAAAAATAAAAATAAAAAAGTTGATAGATAATTTTATTTTATAGCTTTTATTTAGGAATTCGTACCAAACTAAATTTACGGTAGTTGCAAGTTGAATCGCAATTTTTAACAAATTTTTTTTTTTTTTTTTTTTTTTTTTTTGTCGTCTCCCGTAAAGCGGAATGTAACAAAAGGCTACTGTACTAAAAAAAACTTTCAAGATGTTCCTTGAGTTAAACTTAAAGAGTGAAATAAGCTGGAGCAATGAAAGTACGGGAGGGGTCAAGTTCAGCTGGTTTAGAGGCAAACTGCTCCCAATCATCACTTCTCAATTCAGATTAACCGAATTTCATTTTTTGAATTTAACTGGTTTCTAGTTGGCTGTCCAAAAAAAAAAGTCTACTTGTCACTTACATGTTATAACTTATTTAACAATACTACGTTTTTGCTGCACTTCCTTATCTCCGCAAAGTTTCATACTATCGTCTTCACATGTTTAGTGGTTTGTGTACTGATCTGAGAAACATTATTTCAGATTTAGAGGGTCAGAAGTTTTGCTTGCTTTTGTTTCTCCCATCACTTAGACAATTTACGAGTTTTAGGATTGGAAATGCTTGCCTTTATATCAGGGTTTCAAAAACATTTTAAACTATTAAACCTGTTTGAAATTTAAATGCAACTGTAAGAAAACGCGCAAATTCTTCAGTAAAGTTTTTAAAAAATCATGAAATTATTTTAGGTCAGTGACTTTTTGCGATCAATAATGAATTCAAAAGTTTTTTTTGTTTTTTTTCTTAACATGAATCTTAAAAGTTTTTAAAAAAAAATTGATTTTTGCAAAAAAAAAACTTTTTCAACGCAATACAAATACCTTCTATCAGCATTGAAATCAGTGAGCTTTTAGAAAACAATGGTCTTCGAACATATATAAACCGTCTTTTTTTTTCTCTCTCTCTCTTCACCAACTCCCTGTTTAAGCTCGAAATCCTAGTATAATACAAAACGCCACGCATTCAATTTTGACAAAAATGTCGCAAGCCAGAACGAACAAAAGAAAGCAAAAAGTTAGATATTGAAAAAAAGCTTTTTTTCTCTTTTTTTTTTTTTTTCTTTTTGGTATGTGTCATGAGTTAACCTCAAAAGTTATTTTCAAATAACTCTTGTAACGAAGAGAAAAGCCTGAAATAAGATGAACCGTTTATCTCCTACTAAAGTTTGAGAACGTTTTCTCTAAAAACAAAACTTGAGGGTAACTCATAATTGTTAATAAGAACATTTGAGGCTTAAAAACAACCCTTTTGTAAAATTTACAATCCCGAAAAAAGATATTTCATCAAACTATTAGCATATAAAGAACTACCGTTAATAACTTGAATAAGTTTAACATGTGATTTTCACACACTATTTTGCATCATTGTCCACAGTTGCGATTTGATGAAAATTCAGCTGCGAAATTCTTCCAATAAATGAAAACTACATTTAAATGATATTGAAAGAGACAAAGAAAGCGAACTAGATGTGGTGTGATGGAAATAAAAATTTGAAACGTTCAGCAAATGGAAACTATTAACAAAAATTAAAAAAAAAAAAAAAATATGTACATCTTTTCCAGTTTATTCACTTAAATCAATTAAGAAACAAAATGCCAAAGCAATTCCTCTCCAAACGAAAAAAAACTAATCTATTCTAATAATGCCAAATTGCTTATAACTTAAAGAGTTCCTATTTTAAATATTAATACAGTGGACTCACTCTACAACGCGATTCGACTTACGCGAAACAGCTAGAACGCGAGTTTTTCATGAGTAACAAATTTTAGATCTAACGAGAATTCCTCGCCCGCACGTTCTGAACATTCTGAGCTTAGTTTCAATATTGAAGCTAACAGAGCAATAGTGTCTAACTACCAAACGGCACGAACTTGAGGGTAACAGATCTGGATGAAATTCTGGATTTAGGTTAATTCCCACTAGATATGAACTCAGGTGAAGCGGTTTGACTGCATAGGCCCTAGTTTGGCTGCAACGGGGGTCCAAAGTTTTTATTTGAGTCCAGAAAAGCAATGTTTTTTCCTTTGACATCAAACTTTTTTTTTTACTCTTTTCTGGCATTTGCATTGCAGTATGAGCCAATTAAATGCATTCACAACACAGAATAAATCTCCCCTCCCTTTCCTTCGCCGTACTGAAAAGAGACGCCGTATGTCTTGGAAGGTAGATATTGTCCCAAAGTTTCCTATTTCAATAAAACTCCATTGCAATTCTCTGAATTTCTGCCAATTAGTGTGGTACAGACGGCAAAAACTTGTGAGTCGCGAATCTGGATAAACTTCTGGTTTTAGGTCAATTCATACTAGATATGAGCCCAGGTAAAATAGTTTGAGTGCATAGGCTCGGCACCAAGGTGGGTCTAAATTTGCTTGTTTGGCTTCGATACTGCGATAGTGTTTTCTTTGGAATTTTAAACTTGGCACAATATTTGCTTTCCTAACATCTGTCGCGTCTCTTGTTAGTACAACGTAGGGACAGTGAAATTAACTCTATACTGTGAATGCATTCAGTTACGCGATACTGCAATGCAATATCAAGAAAAGGTTTATTTCGAAGGAAAACCATTGCTTTTCTGGAGCCAAACTAGAAACTTTGGACCCCCATTACGACCGAACTAGGACCTATGCAGTCAAACCGCTTCACCTGGGTTCATATCTAGTGGGAATTAACCTAAATCCAAAATTTCGTCCAGATCTGTCACCCTCAAGTTTGTGCCGTTTGGTAGTAAGCAAAATGCAAACATTATGATATTTTAAGCAGTTCTTGTATTGTGGATTAAAGAGACCAGGATGAGGGATGTTACCATAGATGGAAACGTCATAAAAGAAAAGGCAAAGCAATTGTATTTAGAAGTATATTAGAATAACGATCTGATCACGCAGCATAAATCAAAATCATCTTCCTTTTTTAAGTTATAAACCAGCCGCCTTCGGCTACCCTGCATGTCGATTGCGGCATTGGGGAAATAAGAACAAAGTTTACTTCAAGCGAGGATTGAAACGTCTGTCCACACCGATAGGGTTTTAAATAAGTTTTGAAACAACTAAGGTAAAACACCAGTAGTGGCCAGTGCTTCAGTCGTGGCCACTTCAAGTTTGTTTTTGTACTTTGAAGAAAGAAATGAACAATAATAACGTAATTTTTTGTTGGTACTTAATGTAGCAATCATATTGAATCAATTTTATACAACAGTTATTTGAATTTAAAGTAAGTAATGCAAATACTTCGGATGGGAGAAGGTCAGATGGCCACTACTGAAATTTTCAGATTTTGGAGTAGCCACTGCTGGATCAAATTTGAGGTTTGAGAAAAAAATTGATAAAAATTGAACAAATTGAAATTCTGGTATTTTTAGAAACTGGGAAGATTTAGAAAGCGTTGGGCTATAAAACGCTTATTGAGTTTCAGGAGGGGCAATTAATAATATTGTAGACCTACAGTTTAAAAATATACTTTACTGTGGCTACTCCTAGTGCGTTTTAAACCTTGAAGTGGCGACTATTGGTGTTATTACGTACAGCACATAATCACAATTCTTTAAAACAATGCAATCATCTCATATGCAATAACGACATGCGTACGAAATTAGAATGGTATGAAAGTAGAGGACTAAAGGAGCAATAATCTGCAAGAAACAATTTGTGCCATAAGAAAATAAGACAACAAAAATGTATCACATCCAATTATTTCTAGCATTTATGAAAGTGGAATATCTAGATTATGAAGAACCCTCATTGCGATTTCTATACGAAAGGATAAAAGAACACGACATGATCCAAATGAAATGCGTACTACATAAAAAAAAAAGATCCTGCGTGTAATAAGGATTTATGAAGGAATCAAAGCGCAGACATATATGTATTGCTTAAATAACTACATTTCTTTCGTATGTTACCGGTAGCTATTTGGTAAAAAACACGCTGTTCACAGAAAAGGAGATAGGGAATCACACTACCATTGTTTCTATATTTTTCCGCTTCCTTTATGTTAAAATCCTGATCATAGAGCTAATTTCATAAATTAACAATTATGTGAGCTTCATGTTTTCAAACAATCTACTGACATGATTTAAAGTAATAGTATACGAAGCGTTTTACTTGATGTAATTAACCTAACGAAAAACAAAATAACAGTTGAAACGGTTCAGGGAATGAAACTGTCACGTAACTAATAAGTGAAACTTAAAATTTTTATTTTCTTCTTTCCCGCTTGACAACATGGAGACAGTTATATCTTACATAATGTGTGCGCTCCGACGTCAGTGGTTTTTTCCAACTAAATTCAACAAATTGATTGCTTCAGGACGAAGATTCAAGGTAGTTAATAGGTGAAATGGAGGACTAGAAATAGAAAACACCGACAGTAAAAAAAAAGTTTTTTTTTTTTTTTTAACGGAAAAAGCCTTTCAAACCAAGATAAAAGAAGTGGAGAATGCTCAATGTGTAAACTTTAATAGTTATAATTTATAAAGATCGCACTGGTTGCATGTATCATATGCGACTGCTTTTCATTTTTCGGCTTTCAAGATTTTTTTTTTTTTTTTTTTTTTATGGACTTAGGTCGCTTTTTATTTCTAGTCCTCAATTCATAAAGCCGTTAGCTTGCTCTTTTTCTTTACCTCACCCTCACAATAAGAAATAGCCTGATATTTTTATGTTAACATGAAGAAGTTCTTCAATTTAATTTTCTGTGCCTTTATTTCGCATCGGCATCAACGTGCAATCCCCAACTCAACTTTTTAACAAAAACCAATAACTGAACAACTTTAGTAAATGGAGATTAAATCTGACTAACAGTTGAAGTTAAAAGTTAGCTTTAAAGTTTTTAGATTCTTCTTTCCTCTACTTCAAATAACGAGCTCTCCCTTCGTGATATTGTTATGTTGATATAATAAAGATGTTAAATATTTTGTGATATTATTTCGTCAGTGGGCTTTCCTCACTTAACATTTCCAATTAAGAAGGATGTTGGATCACTAGAAATACGGCAAGTGCCAAAGACAATTTAAAAAAAAAAAAACTCGGGATTTTTTTTAATCACATGTTCATTCAGCTAGCTCTTTTGACTGTTTATTTAAACCTTTGTACAATGTACACAGCAAAAAATCGCGCGCACGTCCTTAGAAGTTGCGAGGCCCGAAGTAGCAAAAGTTCCTCTGAATTGAACTATGCTGTAATTAGTTGGAAATAAGAGACTTTTAGTTATGGAATAGTTACCAAGCGTTTTCATTCAATGACAAGTTCAACTGTGCTATAATTAGAGCTATGAGACAATTAGTTGTAAGCAGGGTTAAGGGCATTCAACTAATTATCACGTTTAACAAAAGAAGTGAGTTAGTTCTATAGCATTCAGAACTTATTTTGACACGCAAAAGGGCGATTCTCGAAAAAATGTCCCGTGCGTAACGCTAGGATTTTTTATTTTATTCAAGTAACTACTAATTAAATATGGGATTAAGTGTTATGTTTTGTTAGTATATTATAGCATGTATTATTCCCCAACGGCATTATTTTTTGAAGGCTTTGGTTAGCTAGAAAAAATTTAAAAAAAAAACATTTCGGCACAACAAAACGCACGGGACATTTTTTTCGAGAATCGTCCAATTAGTTAGAATTTTGCATAATATATTAAAATCTGACTCGTGAGCTCCCATGCAAATTCAAAACTGGTAATAAGGTTGGGGGTAGAACGAGTTTTTCTCCATTGAAAAGCAATTGAATTATACTAAAATTAGTTGGAGTAATGAAAGGGTACCTTCTAACCCATTTGTAAGAAGGCTTAGAGCTATAAATTTTTCTTCAGTAAAACGAAACGAAACTGTGCAACAGTTAGTTGATACAGACGAACTCGCTTTATAACGAGCGCAAAGGGATCACGATATTTGCTCATTAGAACCGAGTGCTCGTAAAAAACGAGTTCGTGAAAAAAAAAATCATAAAAATTCATTATAGTAGCTTTCTTTCTTATTTTTAATATATGTACAAAGGAAGTTGATTAATTTGCTTTGAACTGTCAGAATGTCTGTTTCTCGTGTCATTGTTTTTGAGGAATACACATGCACACATATATAAAAAATTTTAAATGCTTATTTACTCCACAAATTAAAAAAAAAAAATTCTGTCATCGCTTGTTCCCAGGATTTATGATTTATCACTAACTTTCGGTTGACTTCGAAATGTTTAAGAAAAAAGTATAAACTTACCTGAAAGTCAACAGAAATTTTATGAACCACAGAAATATTGCTCGCTTTAAGCGGGGTTTGCTCGTTAAAAGCGAGTTATGCTCCCATAGGTTTAACATTGTACCAACTAAGTATCTCTGATTTCCTCGCTAAATCAGGGTTCTCGTTAAATCAGGGCTCGTTATGAACGAGTTTGACTGTACTATGGGACATCTATTTATTATGATCGAATCACTTTTTTTTTTTTTTTTTTTTTTGCATTGAAAGGAAAAGTGGCCATGTGATCAGTTCCATTGCACTGATGAAAATAATGAATTCTGTAACTAAGCATAAACCTGCATGTACGCAATTTAGTTTAACGAAAATTGATTACCATATATCATCATCTACAAGAGAAAAATTAAGTTCAAAATGAAATGAATAAACAAAGCAATGGCGAATAAAAAAGGTAACTTTTAAAATGAATCGCCTTTATGTCAAAATCCTCACAAAGTAAAAAATGATAATAAAAAAAAATCAAAGTAAAAAATGTATATATCACACAAAAATCTTACTAGACATGATTCTTTAGAAATAACGGGAGAGAAAAATATCTCAATAAATTACCATAAGTCAAAAGTCGGCCCATATTTTTCGTCATTCTTAACGTGCCAATCGTGTGATTTATGCCATTCACGATTCTTGGCTAAAATATGTTTTCTAGGCGTAGAGTTATGATTTCTGATTTGTAGCAACGTTTTATATTTCTTTACTTTTCTAGGGTTCAAAAAAAATATGCATTACCACAGCATTTACTAAATTATTCTTTGCACATTTAAAAAAGAAAGCTATACGTTATAATCATGTTTCCGAATTGCAAAAAAAAAAAATCATTCGTACACATTCAAAAGACGAGAAATAATGCAAAAAGAAGTCAATAAATACAATGATAGCAAAAGAGTTCCAAATGAAACAACCCCAGAACTGATTTTACAAATCGTAATAGCACGTAACTTGATGCATTTCGTGGGATTTAGAGTTTCCAATCCCGTAATCCCATCCCGAATCCCGCGGGATTGATAACAAAATTTCTAATCCCCCCCCCCCCCAAAGATTTTCTATGCAAACGTTTTCATACTTTTGCCGCTCATAAAACGATATTTTCGCAATCATCATCTGGGTCATTTTCTCTAAACTGCTAAATTCTTGTCCTTGCTCCAAAAATAACAAACTAACAAGTATAGAAAAAAAACTGACGCTAGAATGCTTTAACAACATGTTTTTATGTTTGTAAAATAAGTTAAAACAAACTATTATTATTATACATTTAAATAATTTTTTGACATGATAAATGTCATTCCCCTGTGTGTCCCTACCTCCACCTTAAAGCAAAATCAGCTCTAAAGATTCAGGAAGCCATGCATATTTGTACAGAAAATGTTGTTTAACCTTTTAAGAAGTGTTATGCAATGTTGTAAAATAGAAAAAAAAATTCTTCAAGGTTTGCATTATTTTAAAAAAAAAATAGTAAAAAATGTCCTTTGATTTTTTGTCATTCCCCTGTCGATGAATGTTTCTCACACCTGGTAATAGTTGTATTAACTCATAATTTAATCTTTGAATTCTGGTCTCATCATAGAAATAATCTTAATTAGTTCTTTTAGAATAAATATACGATGTCGAGTATATTCGGGTGATATCAAGTTAAATCTTGATAGGTATTTTTAATGACTGTCAGTACCCTGTCTTTGATAATTCATTTAATTTTGTAATAATCGCTCAATGAATGATTGACTCTTGTTTGTATAGAGTTCCCCCCCCCCTTACTTTAAGTGACATTGATATTTGTTGTTTACAGTTATGACAATATATAAGTTAACTTTAATTTTTGTCATTCCCCTGTCGTCCTTCCCCTGTAAAATGTAAAGGAAACAAATAACCACAATAACTACTTTTTGGGCACCACGACATTGGATCTTTTTCAATTTCATAAAAGTAGTGTTTCCTTTTCCCACATAAATTATAATATCGTCAGTAAAATGCATTATTTCCTCTAAGTGTCATTCCCCTGGCACAGTGAATGCTATTCCTTGCCCTGTCTAAATTGCGCTGTTTAGGGAAAATGACCCATCTGAAGTTTGAATCACCTTCCTCGTATTCCTGCAAGAAGAGCAAAAAAAACTTGGTGTCTCATGTGATGAATGGTGGATTTACCATTTATGAACACAATAAAAATAGAGTATATTTTTCTGAGAATGAATTGGTATTCTCATTCGAGGTTAGTTTTCATACGTTCAGCTATTGAGAAAATTCGTTAAAAATATAAACGTTTTCGAAAACCAACACTAAATTTTAAAACCCAGAAAAACGCGTTTTACAAAAAAATTAGATAGTTCATTACAAATTTCAAAACCCAATGGCGTAGCCTTAATGCAATCTTGGAACGCTTCTGTGAATGCTTAAGGAATGCAGTCAAAAGCTTTAACTTACTAAAAATGCACAATATTTATCTCCGAAGAACGCAATGAAAATCTAACATTATTTATGCTGTCCAACTTGTCGAAAGTGCTTGCCGATGTCTTTGTCTCCGTAACGCTGATATTATAAATGTGGGTAGTATCTTGAAAATTATGTTGGATGAATTAGCTGAGCAATTTGTAATGTGTTCGGCACGACTCTAAAAGAGGCAACAGAAACTTGGATGAACACACAGGATGACTCGAATTACGATGCAGCACGTTAAGCTGCTGAAGTTTTTGGAATGTTTCTTGAAAATGAGGGGTAAAATTAGCGAAGGTAATCTAAAAACTTTTATTCAGACTTCGACTTAGAGAAACTAATCAGCATTCTCCCCCTGCTGTAATGATACAATGACCAACGTTGATGAAGCAACCTATTCTCAATGCGAGTTAAAATGGATACAGCAATACACAAATGAAATAGAAATCCGTTTTTAGCCGAAATTTGCAGTTATTGAGCAAGAAACAAGCATGACCTCCATAAAGAAAGAAAAACCTATTTTAGAAGTTGATGAAGTTTATGGAAATCTTTTGCGAAACGTCCACAATTATTTAATCTCAGTAAAACCAACTGAAGTGAAGCCACAGCACATGATTTCATAAGGGGAGTCAGTACCCTAAATACTTTCAAAAATTTGATTTCTTAATTTTTATATGTTTTGAAACTCCATGTCAATAATGATACAAATTTTTTGATGGTGCTCATATTAGAAGTAAGTTAAAATGAGCTTTAAAAAAATTTAAACGCATGTTAATAAGGTATGATTTTCCCCTTTCAATTGCAATATCTCGAAATGGTATTTTTGAAACTAAATGTTCCTTTCTCTCAGAAACCAAATTGTGTTAGGCTTTGAAATTTTTACCACCTATTCCATACATATAATTGTATATACTGAAGTGAAATCTTTCTCATATTCCAAAACTATTTTTTTATAGAGCTGATTTCGTGTTACAAAATGGCATTTTTTGAAAAAAATACAGTGACTTACGCATTAGAATTTTTTTTAAAAAAACTAAGCTTCCTTTCTGTAAAATGTTACTTTAGTATAGAGAAAACAGTCTACTTAAGGTACAGAAAAATTTCATTAATGTATCTTAAACAGATTTTCAGAAAAAGGTACATGAACCTGTGCAAATTAACATTGACGGTATAGAGGGTACTGACTCCCCTTAAGCGCATTATTTTTTGCGCAAACATCTCTTCCCCTCCCATACGAGCGATGCTTTGTTAAAACGCATTGAACTTCTTTAGGGCACAGTTTTGCGTATCAAACGATCGTTGTTAATTGGCATGCGACTTTGCTGAACTACTCTACAATTGGTGTACGGAATTCAAGAAAACTAATTCAAGTAACAGAAGCAGTCCTTTCACTTTTAAGGCACAGACAGCACAGTTTTACAAGGCAAAAACAGAAGTACAACTTTTAGTATTTGACATTAAAATTTAACTTCTAGAAGAATCGAGTCAAACCCGCGGGACTGACCCCTTACAATCCCGAAATCCCGCGGGATTGAATACGCCGCGGGATGAAAAACCCTAATGGGATTCCATTGGTTATATAATCCCTGCGCTGTGTTTATTTTTCTGGATGTTCCTGGCACTTCAGAAAATATTCTATGCACGTATTTTTCAAATATTTGAAAAGTTGCTTTTTTAGATTATGCGTGATACTTCTTGATTCCTTTCAAATCATAGCTGTCTTAATGAGGAATGAAAAAAACAAAAAGAAGTCAACAGGCGTCAAGACAAGAGACGGTAGAAGAGTTGAGAATTCTCATCTCTGCATTTGCAAAAGAATTTAATATTGCTGATAAAATAATGTAAAACAGAAAAAAGCACTTAAAAATTTAACGGTGCAATTTACAACGAATCGAGAAAACCACGGGAAAAAACAGAGGAAACATAGATGTTTTATCCTTTTTTTCAACATATGAGACCTATGATAGCTTTTATTTTATTTCATTACACAGTCACAACAGCAAATAAATGTAAGGCTATGAATGTATGCGTAGAAATTGATAAGTATCGGCAGATAGCAGCGACATAGCAACAAACAATACTCCATGCTTATTGCAACATGAGCAGTATGCACTGTACGACATGAATATACGCGTAGAAATTGATAAATATCGGGAGGGAAAAAAAATTTTTACAGAAAGTTCTGAATCACAACTTCACCACGATACATGTCTTTTTTTTTTTTTTTTTTTTTTTTTCCTATTTTGCCATTTTAGGCAGTCGTAAATAATTTCAACGTGAAAAAATAAATAAATAAAAAATCCCAAATTGCATCCATTTAACATGACATCTTTTTTGGAACAAGAGCGCAAATGAGTCATACAAATCTATTCTCGATTGCTTTGCATAATAACCGGATCTGAAAAAGGATCTTGCAACGAAGTCCAATACAATGTAAAGGACGCAGAGACATTCGTCATGAACAGGGACAATGCTTTTTCAAGGCTGCGGAGATTTGAACCAATTGTGCAGCAGCAATTTTTTATTCTTTGCAGCCAACACTTTTTTTTTGTAAGAATGTTATTAATTATTTTTTATCTTTCGTTTCAATACTTTGATTAGTATAAATTGATAACCTAAAATGAAATTAGAGAGTTTAATTGTTTAGTTTATTTTATAACCTAACTATCCAATTAAAATGTACCAGGAGTTTAAAATGTAGCGGGAAGATAATATTCCGATACAAGAATTCAAGACAACGGAAGAAAAGAACAAAAAATGTTTATGCTAACATTGTTAAATGAAATTATTTCCATGAAAAAAGTACCTTTTCTCGTAAAAGTTTTAAATGAGAAGTAGCTTGAAAAATATATCAGATATATGCGATCTTGATAAAACTTTTTTTTTTTTTTGGCAGTAACCTATTAATAATTTTAAAATAGAATACATAATTAAACAATCATATTTCCGCAAAAATCAAGAAATGGACATTCGCCACCTTGCACACAGTTTTCCAGACGGAGCCTGTGCAACCGTTATTGGGAAGCAAGAGAGCGTATTGGCAGCTAATTATTTCACTGTATTGTTCCTTGTTCTGTATATTGTGTTTGTTTTTGCTATTTTGTTCTTTGTAACTTTTTGTTGCTTCTTGCTGCCAGCCATTGGAAATAAAAATTTAAAAAATATTTCCGCAAAAGCTATAATAAAGGTTGTGTGTCCGAGCTCCGGATTAAAACAAACAATATACAGTTGGCTCTCTGTTTAACGACTTTCAAGGGACCACAAAAAATCGTCCTTAAATAGAAAACGCCTTTAAATAGAATGCTTTTAACACTACAGTGGACCATATGGGACCGTGAAAAACCGTCGTTAAATAGAGAAAGTCGTTAAATAGAGCGTCGTTAAACAGAGAGCCAACTGTATCAACTTTAGGTCATGATGAAAAAGTATACAGGGTGTTCTGTTTTAACCTGCAAGACCTTAATTTTCGCAACCGTTAGTCCTAGATGTATACCTCCAATTGCAAAAATGTTCAAAATCAGATGCAGAGTTGAGATATAGAAAGTCTGAAGCAAAAATAAAAGTGAGTCAAAAAATACGAAATTTAACTTTTTATACGGGCCCTAGGTATCCCAACTAATATTTCGAGAAATAATATCCATTGAAAACTATTACTAACACAAAAATCTTGACATTTGTGACAGCAAAACTCAAGGAGATACTCAAGTTTAAAGTTTTAAGGGATCATACAGAAGATGAGATTGGAACTTATCGCTCTTTCAGAAGAATGACAGGTCGTCAAAGTAAGAAAAACAAGGCATTTATATTTTTCATTGCTATTTAAAAATAAATGCAAATGTTATGCCGTGATACGCAAAAACACACGACAAAACCTCGAATAATTTGAAAAATCGCACTATGCACACATGTAATTTTAAACACTTTTTAACCACTATATTTTAACCCAAAAGGTGTTATTGACGGCGAGTGAAAAGAGGTGTAAGTCACAAAACGCTGCGTTTCATAGCTCTGTGAATATTGGTCGTACTAATTTCAATCTTTTTGTGTTGGAATTATTTTTCAATGGAGATTATTTCCCTAACTATAAATTAGGGGATCTGGGGCCCGAATAAAAAGTTAAATTTTGTATTTTTTGACTCATTTTTTTTTTCACTTCAAGGTTTCAACATCTTAACCCTGCATCTGATTTTGAACATTTTTGCAATTGGAAGTATACATCTAGGACTAACGGTTGCGAAAATAAAGGTCTTGCAGGTTAAAACGGAACACCCTGTATAGTATAAGTATAGTAAAAAGTATATATATATATATATATATATATATATATATATATATATATATATATATATATATATATATATATACTTGCCTTTTTCACCACCCCTGTTCTTGTCGCTCGCCAACCCCAACTAATTTTCGTCTTGTTTTTATTGATCGAAGTAATTTGCATCAGCTCCATCCTTCAATTTTTCACGTGATTGGTAGTATTGAATAATGACGATAATAATTAAGAATCAGTTACGATAACAAAATAACATAATTGAACAATTATGACAATGAATAGTAATTAATGATAATGATGATAGTAGTAAACAAAATTAGAAGAGTATTTGAGTTACATTAAGTATATGATTTATAACTATCAAGATGATAAAAGAAGGGTTGAAGCAATGGTCGACACGAATTACATCGAATAGCGTCTATTTCAAGGATAAGATATTACCTTACTAAAAGAATTCTTTAGAAAATTGGAAACAAAACTTCAGAAGACATTCGAAGAAAAAACGAAGACATGTATAAAGGAAAGTGAATTAAAGAAATCGAGTTTACATCGTTTTTGTTTCAATTCAGTGAAATGAATCTATGAAAAGAAAAATCATTTTTTGAAAAATGACTGTGATACGTTCTACATTTATTTATTAGTATTTTTCTAACTACAAAAGGATAAAAGTATAAAAATTTCCTTTCACTCAGAATATACGTAAGAATGCAAGTAGAGCGACACGCTCTATGAAGCAGGTTTACAAAAGAAAACATAATTAAGAAGACACGAACATTGTTCATTATCGAAAAAGAAAAGGTGAACTTATAAGCAAAACGCTTCTTCGATAATTCAGAAAAACAAATTTTTACAAAAGGCCTTTTAATTTGGTACCGGAAAGAAAATGATTTCGGTTAATCCAACCATAAAAAGTTTTTTTTTTTTTTTTGAGGAAAAATACAAAGGTTTAGCAAAAAACAGAAAAAAAGGTTTCACTAATACTAGAATCAATTCCTGGGGCCATTTGCTTAACAAATTACTCTCAATCACCGTAAACAACACATAACATGAAAGTTTTCATTGAATGCAATTATGAGAAGAAAACTTCATTGTCTCTTACAGGGTCAGTGGGGTAATTAGAAACAAAATTTCAATGTTTCCTAACTTGAAATCTTTCTCAACTTCTCGGATGAATTGAAATAAAATTTTGTGCGCTGTGCATCAAAGACTATACACTCCCTGAGAGTACCAGAATGGAAAAATTTGACTTAGACTATTTTAGCAAATGAAATTCTGTTTTCATTCGATTTAGCGTGTTTCCATTCCCATATAGACTAAGGCGAAAATGGAAATAGCGATTTCCTTCACTATGAGGTTGATGTTAGTAGAAAAACGTAACATACACATCCGGCACAGAGGCTTAAGAAGGTCTAGAACAACGATATTCAACCTGTTTACCATGGCCCGTTTTCGAATGCTAAACGTAGCCTAGAATAATCCATAATAAAAAAAAATTACACACAAAAATTTATGTAAAAAGCATACTAAAAGTAACTTACACCCAAAACTTATATTATTTTCAAAAAGGTAAGAGTAAAAGAAACAACAAGTTTAGTTGTTTCCATTAACCTCAGGGTAATGCATGAGGTAAACGGAAACACCTAAGTTGCACATCAAAAGTAACAGAATAGTGAAATTCAAACCAAATGTCCTAGCGCCAGTCCACAAAAAAAGTCAATCTTTTGTCCCCGCACGTGATGGTTCATATATTTCATTAAAAAGTAATAATTTTAAAGGATACTAACGATTTTTTTTGCTGAAGAAATCACAGTAAGTTTGTAATTTGTTTAGAAAAAAATTGTTCATTAATATTTTAAAGTATTATTTCTGATGAAATATGAGGCGTCACGAGCGGGACAAAATTACCGTTTTCCGTGGATTGGCCCCTTAGTCAAATTACAAATTTAAGTAATCGAAAGCAATTATTTCGCTTTTGAGTTTCTGCTAGAAAGGAAAATTTAAGATCCCCAAAACTGTTAAAAACAACACCTTTTTTCACAGTACCATCTTCAAACAATGTTTCCCCCCACACAGTTTTATGGAAACACCTGGAACTCTCACAATGTCCCTACGTTGCCTAATCCTCACTCACTAATCTATTAAGAATCATCCTTAAGTTGCCTAGTTGTCACTATGGCGTCGCTTAACATTTGCATTTAATTTCTTTACACATTTCAAAATTGGCATGACGCAGTTACACTAGACATAGATAAAATGAAACAACGAACTCTGTGCAGATTACATATTTCTTAAAGAAAAGCAAAATAAAATTTTAAAAAATCAATGAATGGTTCAGAAAGTACTTCTTCATTGTCAACGGGGCCACGTAAATATTTGTATAGTTCCTGCAAAAAATGTATGGCTTTTTCACTTAAAGTTGAACAAAAGGCTGCATACGCCTTGAAATAGCCTAAATATGTCACTTACAAATTTATGCCGAAAGATACGCTTCAAAATTTTTACGTTCAGATATCTAATTGAGCAAATTCAATCAAAAAGAAAAAAAATTCATAATCAAAAGTACATCAAATAATTAAAACACATAGAATTTCACCGTGTGAAAAAGTTTCCAAAGCTTTAAAATATTCTACGGACTATAAAACGTTGCGAATGGTAAGAGATTCGTTCTATCAATTCAAAACAGAAAAATAAAATAACTTGCAGTAAAGTTGTCTGTTTAAAATGTATCATATTCGTTTAGGATCCCATTTAAAAGCAGAGAGCTATTGTGTGAGTGAATCAAAAAATATCTACCAGTATGTCGGCACAAAGTAAAACGACATTCAAAAAAAATATTTATCTGCTTAAGATATAACTGCAAAAGGAGTGTTACTTTAAATCCACAGTGTAAAAAGAAAAACAAACACTTGCCTTTCTTTGGCAAAGACTCTGCAAACATACAGTTCCAGTATTTCCTTAAGCTTTAGCGCCATTAAGCGCACAATCCTTTAATTTCCGTCCACCCAGTGTACAAAACGCACTAAGGTTTTCACGTTCAGTCATGAGAAAACAATGACGACACGGACCAAGAAATATGTCAAAACCTTTTAGCGCCCGGTGAAACTAATTTCATAAAAAGCAGCATCAATAGCTTTATGTACTTTTCTAGGGGGAAATCCTAGAAGAAATAACTATTCCCGGTGGGAACAAAACGGATGGTATTAACTAACACAAGTTCCAATCAGTCATCGAAATTTCACAGCTAGGGAGGATGGGATAAAAAAAAAAGCAATTTCTACCACTAGCTTAATTAAAAGCAAAATTAATGGAACAGATCTTTGCACTTAAAGATGAAGTTGAATTCGTTACGCATTTAGTTTTTTACAGGAGTGTATCATCGTTGTGACTACAGATTGTTCAGAAAGAAGGGAAAAAAAAAGGTAAGTTATTTTGAATTTTTTATTATAATCTTTCAAACTTTGATTCCAATTTCATTACTAAAAATGGTTTAATATAATTAATCAGCTTTGACATTTATTTTTACAGTATTTTGACACATTTATTTTCACATAGCGAGCTTAGAGGCCCAGCTTTGCTTGAAAACACATAGCGAGTTTTGAATTTTTTGGTCACAGAATTAATGCGCCAGATCGAGTTTTCCGAACCAATCCGAAATGTAAAATTGCACCTGAATCAAAGAAAATCTGAAGATTAAGATGTACTGAACATAGCCAGTTTTGAGGGAGTAACGACGTTACAGTCATTTAGGGTAACTTGAGTCATGCCGGTAAACTTCAGACGGCTTCAAAAATTTTAGTGTGAGATGGGTGCGCCAAATCAAGTCATGTAGACCGATAAAGTTAACCCTCTGTTTCTCTATGTAGGCTAGCAAAAATCGCTAGATCGTGATTTTATCGTCATCAGAAAGCCTAACTGATGATAAAGCGTTATCGACAAGCCATTTGATATCAACAGGCAAAAATGCAGCAACCGTTGTTATAAAAGAGTCTTTCCAAAATTGCCTGATCTTTTTGTGCAGGAAAGGAAATTATTCATTTCATGTACATGCATAGTTTAACTACGAAATAAGGGAAAAGTCTTTCGATTTCATCCTGAGCTGTGAAGATAGGAAAAAGTCATCCAAGTATCTTTTACTGGGAATATTTTTCATCCTAACGCTCGTACTTCTTTGCATTGAAAAAAGGATTCCTTGAAACCTCGAAACACGTGTCTAAAGTCAAATTGCTAATCTGTGCTTTATATACGTTGTTTACTATTGTTAATAAACAAGTAATGCTCCAACAACAGGTCCGCATTGTGATAAGTTGAGATCTAATGTGTCATTTTAAGATACGTTTAAACGAAATTTTAGAGTGCAGATTTCATCATTCCTAGTAGAGACGTACCGAGTAGCACTTTGGCCGAGTATTTCATTACTCGGCCGTGTACCGAGTACTCAACCTTTCACTACTCGGCCGAGTTACCGAGTACCAATTATGTTTTAAGAAGAACCACAGACACACATGTAATGAATTTTGAACTTATTGGAATAGTAATATAGACCTCCTTGTCCGTATAATAATTTTTTTAACTAAATTCCTGCTGAAATTTAAGTACGCATTAGTTAAAAAATTTTATTTGTCTCAAAAATTTTACAAAAAAATTATTTTTAAAATTAAAAATAAATAAAAGGTATGGTTAATCAAGTTGGAATTAAAACTAATTATACCAATCTATTATAGTTCTAGTCCGCCAAACTTTAATTTTTTAAAGCAAATAAAACAAATGTGCAGGAACACTGCAGACACGTGCTTCTGCGTTACAAGGAACATCTTTTTCAGTGCACAAAATGTGAGCTAAAGAATGTAAAGACATTCGACAAAAAAATCCGACTTTTGTCGGATGCCTTTAAATCCACGAGCTCACATTTTGTGCATTGAAAAAGGAATTCCTTGTAACGCCAAAACACGTGTCTGCAGTGTTCTTGCACTGTGCTTTTAACGTTGCTTTATTTCCTTTTATTTTTTAAGCAAAGGAATTTTTATATTTCTAATAACTAATTTTTGTTTGTAGCAAAAATCCATTTTTAATATAAAAATTCCATATTTTCTATACTTACCTTTTTCTTTTTTGCACAGTTTTTAATAAATAAGTTTTATTAACTTTGGGGTTATTAAAATAAAGATTTATTCCATTGAAGCATTACAAACTTCATTATTCTCAAAATTTAAATTTTATTTGTAAATTTGAATTGTAAATGATTGCAGAATATTATACATGCTTGCGCTTTTTTATAAATTTTAATATCTGTCTTGGACAGTATTCAATTTTTTGCAACTAATTTGGACAATATTCAATTTTGTGTAACTACTCGGTATTGGTCGAGTATCTGATCAAAATTTGGCCGAGTAAGCCGAGTACCGAGTAGTTACCGAGTACTCGGTACGTCTCTAATTCCTAGAAACCATTTATTTCCTCGCCATTGCTAACATCTAAAGCAAAAATGTAATTTAAAAAAGAAGCCTCAAAGTTGCGTAAAATAATTAGCTGGATCACATAATAATGATTCAAACGTTTATTATGAATCTTTGCATTGACATTAAAGCTCTTGACGTTACTGGTCGCAACTCCAAATTTTATTTTTCCAAAAGAAACTTCATTCCTTGACAAGAAAATTCAATTAGTAAAAGTTTTATCTTTTTAGGGAAGGTAAGAGCTAACTTAATTGAACGACCGTAGCGAATTGCAGCATCAAAGCAAAATTTTCGAAGTGGCTCTTCAGCTAATGAGGCTATGAAGATATACTTGAAAGTGTTTAATCTAATTCACCACATGATGTACGTAAAAGAGATTATCTTCACAGCGTGTTTTAGAGACAACAATTTGAAAAAAAAAGAAAAAGAAAGAAAGACTTTCTGGGATGAAATAATTTCTCCTCCTTCGCGACATGAGATCATTTATAGCAACTATCCAGAAATGATTCGTTGCGAGACAGCGAACTTGAAATCGGTGCAAGTAGATGATGGAGCAGCGCATCTCTTTCAAGTTTTTAGATCATTTTATTAATGGCCGCTCATTCATTAATACTTATTTCCTTATCTAGTGGTGTACAATACAACTGAACAACAAAAATTTCACAAGCCCAAGAAAATTAAACCCATTGTCTATAAACAAATTAAGCGGAATATCCCCCCCCCCCCATTTGTTACTTCCTTTTACCAAAAAGTAAGTATTGCATTCGCGAAAAAAATTTCACTCAAAAATCGGCCTTAATTTCCATTTTGCTCGCCCCCGAATAAATGTTGACTTTTTTTTTCACCCCGATCACACGTGGATATATGCTTAAGAACATACAGATACCCGAAATATAAATTTTGACGATACTAGAGTTAATTACAACGAGTTTTCTCGTGACGTCTGTATGTACGTATGTGCGTGCGTATGTATCTCGCATAACTCAAGAACGGTATGTCCTAGAAAGTTGAAATTTGGTAGGTAGACTCCTAGAGGGGTCTAGTTGTGCACCTTTCTTTTTAGTTGCATTCGGATGCTCCAAAGGAGTTCTTTCACACCTTTTTTGGGGGGCAAAATCATTTTTAATTTCAATGCAAACTCAAGTGGTGTTATAATTTGGCAAACTCTTGGCAATATGTCGCCAAGCTTTTGGTCGCCAAGTTTTGTCGCCAACTCAGCGCCAAATTTGGCGTGTTTTTTTTTTTTTTTTTTTTTTTATTTTGTAATCTGGTTTCAATTTGGCTACTGTTGGCGATATTTAGAGAGTTAACCATTGAATCACATTAAAATTGCCAATATTGGGAAAATTAATCTGAATAAAACTTTATTTTTGTTTTTTTCTGCTTCAGTTCGCCATAAACTTGGGGTAAAAATATTTGAAGCGTTTCTTTGCTTACTCCAGGTCCAAAACACTATTATCAATAAATTAGCGTAAAAGAAAGTCATGCGATGCACACATCAGTTGAATTGGATTTATTAAGTTATGTGATGTATGGAACAACTGTAATAGGAGAGTCGACAGGAATGGGACAGCTGCATTTATATCCAGAAACAAAAGGTGAAGAAAAAAAAAATCATAGCTTGCCCAAGTAGACGAAGCAGATTTAATTCTAGCGGATTAAAATCTAATCCGCTACATATACTAAACAAGCTAGAAATAGTTTTTCTATTTTATTTCGGCATGTAAACGCAGCTGTCCCGTTCCTCCGCACATAAAAAATGGAACAAACTTTTACACCTCTGACCATTAAAATTAATTTTTCGTGCTATTGATGTTAAGCGCGTTTGATGTCAAAAAGAAGGAAGAAATTGATAATTGTAACTTGTTTTAGTTCAACCCTTAAATGCCTGATATTTTATGAAGCTTTCTATTTATTTATTTCAGTGAAAATGGCTGAAAACCTCATTTTTAAATTTAAGTACAGTTTGCAATGGAAAAAAAAACATTTGGCGACAATGGAACGGAAAAAAAAAGAAAAAAAATTGACTTTTCAGTCAACTATTCCGAAAAATAGATAAAATTTGTAAAATATTTCATTGTTCAAATAGTAGTTTCATTCATCACAAAAGAACAAGAAGTCGGCATTCTCAAGAGTACCAAACTAAACAAAACGTATATGCAGCAAATGATTAAAAAATAATCCATCGAAAACTAATAAATAATTACTATTAAATCCATTTAAAATAAAATTTGCCTGGTTCAAAGCTATCCAGGCTAAGAATGACACACAGAGTTTTGAATACTGACAGAGTTTCCAAGACTTTAATATAATGAATGAATATTAAGTGTCATGATGAGTAAAAGCATCGTAGAGATACAAATGAAATGTTAAACTACGTGCGATAAATTAAAAACATCAAAACAAAAGCAAAATTGAATAAATATTAATGAAGGGAATTGAGAATTACTGATACGTGTTTTGTCCCCCGTATACCAGAAACTAGTTTTCATTTTATAAAAGAAATAGCTTAAGACGGAAAGACATAATGACAGAAACATGTTTCCACTGAAAAATGAGTTCCAAAACACGTCTGAAATTCTTATTGCAATTGGTGCCATTTTTATCTTTTGACAATGTTTTAGAATTGCATAATTATTCTAAAACAAAAAAAAAAATTAAAATAAAACCATTCTTAAAATATTTTTATACCTACTTAAGACGCCATTTTAAAGTGCAAACCAAAAAAAAAACCAACACTAGCACATAACTATAAATCAAATAATCAAAGATCCTTATCATTTGTCTAAATATTTTTTAAGGTAAGAAAATAAAGGAATTCGTTAGAATCCAATGCATTTCCAACGAAATTAAGTATCAGCATAACACAATGCACAAAAAAAAAGAAGAAAGTTACTTGCCTCTTTCCCCCGGCTAAGAAACTGCCGACATACAGTTGCTGAATTTGCAAAGATGTTAACTCCGACATGTTATGCACACAATCTCTTTATTTCTGGCCGATCTATTACTGTACTAAGTGCCTGAACAAATGCCTTCACGTTCAAAGAAAAAATGACGACACGGGTAAAGTAATAGTCCAAAATTCACAAACACAAAAGTTTTTTTCAGTACTGATAAGTCAAATGACGTACGTAAAAAAATCACTAATAACATGTAGTACGGACCTATTACTGCACTAAGTGCCTGTACAAATGCCTTCAAGTTCAAGGAAAAAATGACGAACGGGTCAAGTAATAGTCCAAAATTCACAAACACAAAAGTTTTTTTCAGTACTGATAAGTCATATGACGTACGTAAAAAATCATTAATTAAACATGTACTACGAGACATTCTAGTTTATTCATCCTTTTGATCAACATACTCATACCATAATTTTTCTCCGTTCGAAAGTTGAGATAATGAACATAATGACTTCGTAAACTTCATTTTTTGTTGTTTCAAACATTTCGCTTAAAGTTTCTTTATTGTCATAATGGAGTTGAAACTGTATTCCATCAGAGTTCAAATGTTTAGAAGAAAGCAAAAACGTTAATATTGTTTCGTGAACATACAAGCTGGAATGAATATTACTCGGACTTAGAAGAAAACAACACAATCAGACAATAGCACGCATCGAAAAATGTGAGGGTTTCAAAAAAATTTCCCTTTCACACATCTGTCGCAGGAGTTCTTGATGAGTCCAACTTTTGGAGCAATTTTCGCTTTTATTTACTCAAGTATCACTTCACAAATGCTTTTTCCCCGAGTAAAATCTTAACTTCTAAAGAAATTTGAGCTGTAACCAAAGTTCCGCTGTCACATTCACTAGATAATGATTCAAAAGTGAACCAAAGCTGTCGCAGAAAAGCTATTGGAAAAAAAAAAAAAACTTGAAAGAGACGATCAAAAGAACAAGGTTTAGTTTTAGAACCGTGCCTTTTCATAGATACGCCCTTGGCTTTTTGCCAATGCTTTCTTTCTTTTCTTAATTTCGTTTTTTGTAAACTTGATGCTAGCTATCCGGCAAAGAAGTTCAACAAGAAAACAGTCCTAATGCTACACAATCAAACATCAGTCTGATATTTGCAGTCATTAAATCCTCGTTTTACTGCGACAGGCATTGATTGTGAACGGGAAGAAGACAAAACTACCAAGTTAGTCATTTCTTTTGGAGAAGAAAGTACTTAGACAAACAAATACGATGGGGAATTATAATTCATATTTTACAACGAATGACATCTTTGTTAACACAGCAGCCAAAGAGACAAATCCTTAATGGGAGCTCGACCTTGAGTGCCACCAGCAATCATTTCAATTATATATTAATCTATATCTTCAGAAATATTCATTGTTATAAAAAAAATGTTTCATTCAGTCAGTCGTTCATAAAACATACGGAACATCTACAAAAATCTGTCGACAAAATACTCTTGGTAGCTCCAACACATACCTAAGACCATACTAACCAGATATTAAGGTTATAATTATATTCATTTGTTAGATTTCCACAATATCATACGGCAGTTGGTTATTTTTAGAAATTTAAAATTTTAATACATTTTCGAAATAATGGCAGTTTGAAGAAAGGTAAAAAGCGACACCCTGAAGCAAACACACGTCTACAGTAAATACTGGATTACTGTAACATTGACCTTCAAAAACTCTCCTGTCAAAGCCTTAATTATAGTTATATACTTATCTCTAATTAAAGGCAATCATATTTCAATGATGGTTTAATTATAGGAGGATTCAGAAATACAGAGGATAGATTGAATTTCTCATATATACTGCAACATAAACGAAGCTGGAAGAAAAATAAAAAGTAACATTATATTTTTAAAAAATACACATGTCCATTAAAAATCCCAGCGTCTTGAACAATAAACCTTCAAAAAAAAATTTCGACTAAGCCATAAGAGATAAAGAGTATATTAAAAAATTTAAAAAACAGTCACACTTCCAATGACATTTCCATAATTCAGAAACTCAATCACGACAGCTTAAGTATCTAAAAAATATTGTGAAATGATGGTATTCTGATTTAAAAAAAAAAAAAACACGTATCCACTGCAAGTTCTACTGCAGATTCTTGCACAAATAACTTTCAAAAATCTCCCGTGGAAGCCATAAACTACATGGAACAGCTGGGACCTCGCATTTTCCCTTCGATTTGGTACCCTTTTAGCTACGGAAAGATCCCTCCTCTTCCGTCAAAATGCGATGAATGTAGAGAGAGAGCACGTGTTCCTTGTTTAGCAAAGAAGCACGTTTTCATCGCCAAGGTACGCCAATAATCATCTATCGATCGTTTTCAATGACGAACAAAACCCATTTGAAAAGAACTTAACATGCGGAAACATCCACGAGGAAATTATTAATAGTCCACAGAAATAGAATGAGTGATAAGGACACGGGAGAGCAACGCTTTTTCGAAAGGCAGCAGTTCAGTGGTTTCAAAAAGAAAAAAACATGCGCAGATGCACACATCTTTAAGAGAAAAAATGCACTAAACACACATTGTACAGGAGGAAACTCTTTTCTTTCTAAATAGTAATTTGATAATGGTGGTTTTACAGTAACTGAACTACGTTATGATTTAATGGTACTTGAAAAACGTTCATACCCAGGATTCGCATCATAGCGATGTCATACTGAAATCAAACATTTGAGGCTATATCAATAGGTTAAATCAGAGGTGAAAAGAAGCTTTTAAAAGTAGTTTACAATCTGCCCAACATTTTACGTTAGTCTAATATTAGTATTTTACAATCTGTTCTACAATTGCATAGAATTGTAAAGGGTCATTCCTTTTTGGCTAAGTAAGCCCACCAGCTTTCCGTTGTGCCAATCGCAAAGAATCATGCTTGAACCTCAGAAACATATTTGAAAAGTTGGTAAGGCCGCAAAGCTGTTACTCTTTTGGCACCACCCAGAGGGCACGTGAAGCTTGAGAAATGCTACGGAAGTGAGTAACAGTGTATTTAAATATGATTTCTGCCAGCAAAACTCATTTTAATAAGAGAATGCCCATGGATTAGAAAAAAAAAAGAAAGATGGGCAGTACTGTTTTTAGCTATGTTTAATCTCAGTCTCGTTTTTCTTTCTTTTTTTTTTTTTTTTTTTTTTTGAGCAATCGCGATTGCTTATTGCTTTCATTTGACTGTTTTGATGTCCTATGATTTTATTTTCCCCCCTCAACCCTCTGCAGCATCACCGTCGACTCCGCTGCTCCTATAGCGAAAACCGTCTCCAGGTTGCATCCATATCCAACACACACACACACATACACCTACACACATACACAAACACATACACATACATACCGACACCTACACATACACATACACATACACACGTACACACATACACACGTACACATACCCCGCCCCCACGCACACAAACACTCATACACACAACTACTCACACACTCATGCCTGCACACAGACACAAACACACATGCCTACACGCACATACACATACCCCCACACACAAGCCTTCCCCACACACACATTCGTGATTGCGAAAAACATAATTTGAATTCAAAAGATGACAAAATTCAAATTATTATTATTATTATTTCTTTTTTCTTTTTTTAAATAATAGTTTATGTGAAAAATGAAAAATACCGGTATTTCCAAAATTCATACAAATGCGGTCCGGCAAAAACAAGAAAAATAATTTACGGCCCGCCGACGTCAGCCGGAAACAGTAAAAATATATAAATAGGTATTTTACTAAATTTGAAGCTTTGCAAATATAACTGAAGACCTCGGTGCAAGAAAGGGACATCTCCCCGATTCGACGGTTTTGAATTTTATACTTAAATGAATAAAGAAAAATATTATCTTTCAAGCTACACAAGGAGACATCTCCAACCAATATTCAGTAAAAAATTAAAGGAAAGGAGATGTAACAGGTAACTTTTCGGGGGGAAATTGAGAAAAACATTTTTTTTTTCTTTTTGTATTAATTCTTATTTATCATAAGCCTCATGTTGACTTCTTATTCGAACCAAATATTATTTGGATAATTATGAAAAATTCAATTTTTAAGTTTTTAGATTATTATAGGATCAGACCATTTGGCAATAAGTAGAACCCCTTGAAAGGGACAGGCCGACTTATCCGACATTATGGTTTCAAAACGGCTTTAGATACGACCCTATTTCTAGTATTTATAATTACGTAATGATATTCGCAGGTTGCTATGTCGTACAACAATTGATCATAAGTTGAGTAAAATGTCACTTAAGGTAAATCTAGAAAGATAACTTAGTGCACAAATTCAACAAAAATGTATCGAGAAATGTTTACTGTAATGAACCTCCTTTTCACTCCTAATTTGATTTTAATTAATATTATTATCAATCTCCTTCATTTACAAAAAAAAAAAATTCAAACATCCACCAAGCAACACATCTATAGCTTGGGCACTAGTTTTCTGCAACGACGCTTTTGTACAAATACTAATTTTGCCACCCGACAATTTTGGAACCAAAATGTCGGATAAGTCAGCTCCCCTTATATAGCAGCCTTAGCAGTAAGATAAGGCGACTGGCTTGCAGGATGACGAGGGTTGGCAAAGTTGGTGCCACGCTACAACAAACGTCTCGTAGAGAAGAAACTGCATGATGCAACTAAATAATCCAAATAAAAGTTTTCATTTTGACTACAGTTTTCATTTCACGAGCTATCGGACATAGAAAAAAAAAAAGCCCGATAAAAAAAGGCAAATTTCTTTCAGAAGTCACACAAACTGAGTTTAAAGCAAGACAATAAAATGTATCCTTACAAGAACCAACTGTCGTCTCCGGAGTCAAATAACCAAGAAACAAGGAAAATAATCTTGTTTTTCACATTACTTTTTATTAAGATCATTCATGTCAATTAAGAGATAATCAGATTTATGGATACGTTAAATCCATTCTACCTCAGCCAATGTAGACTTGCAAAGGTGAAAATGTCGACAGATAACGAAATAAACACAGGGGAGATATTTCCTTACTATGTAATTGCTCTATAAGTGTATTTAGATGTTGGATTAAATGAATGAAACAATGCTGTTGCACATTTTCTGCATTCTTCTCGTTATTAGTCAATAATAATTAACGAATCTTCAAATGATCTAACATAACTCATTAAAATTTATGTACAACGAAAATGGAATTAAAATAAAATAAAATCTGCTCAATTTCAATAACTTATTGATGTTTTATTCTTTATTGATGTAAAACAAACAGCAACTTAAGGATTCTTGGATTATACAACTAGATGTTGCTGCGAAAGTTTGTAAATGGAAAATGGAAAACTAACATCACAACCTTATCAGAAGAGTGCTGCATTAGGCCATCTGCAGTTTCTATTGAAGTCAAATACAAACAGCACAAAGAGGTGCAAACTGAGCCCACACGGTTCAGAGTTGCCCTAGATAACTGTACTAATACTTTTGATTTCGCTCAACTCGGTATAAGGGGTTGTCCATAAATTATGTCCTGCTTTGAGGGAGAAAGGGGGTCGGAAAATTGTGACAGCTTGTGATAAGGGGCATAGGGTGTCCCAAAAATCACGAACTTTAAAAATTTGAAAGTCTTACCCTCTAAAAAGTTTCCTATGGTGGACATTAAACCTCTGGTAAAATTTTATAACTCTAGGAAAATATTTAGAGGTCCCCCAAAAGCGTTGAATTTTGCCAAAATGCCTCAAATTTCTCAAAATTTTACTAAAACAAGGGTTTACGTTCACTAGCGCCCCCTGCATCGTTTTAAAATGTAGCCATTTATACATACACTAATGTCTTAGTTGCAATAAATTTTTTTTTTAAAAAAGACACCAACTATTTTAACTGTAACCATATCACTGTAAACTAATAGAGCCATTTTTTTCCTCTTTGGATTCTATGCTGGTGACATCAACTGCTGGTGATAAAAAGAAAGATACATAGCTCTGATCAAAATTTCTGAATAATATCTATCAGTACTAGGAAAAAAATGATTATGTATGGTTCATTTAATCTGGAAATTAGGAAAATTTTTCCCTTTAGAAGAGTTGTGGACACCAGGAACAGTTTAGCGGGAGAGGCTGTAATGAGTAAGGGGGTAGATAATTTTAAGAGGGCCATTGGTCTTCATAGGGGACTAATAAACTGACTAGGACCAATCTAGCTAGGCTCAGAGCCTGTTGCTGGTCGTCACATTAGTATTTGGATATCCAATTCAAAAGAACTCCATTTTTAACCGACTTCAGAAAAGGAGGTTATGATTTCGTATTGCGGCTTTTTATGTGTGTTTTCGAATTATTCCAACACTACTGGACCGATTTGATTTTTTTTTTTTTTTTTGTAAGGGTATACTTCTCAGATGGTCCCATTGTAATTTGGTCTGGATCTGATTAGGGGTCCCGGAGAAATCCAAGAAACTTTAAATTTCATACGTCATGGTCACGTGGTGTTGCTGTGATCGGTGTATTTTCACACCTCTTAAGCTATTGGTCCTCTTAAAGCTATTTACCCCCTTACTTATTACAGCCTCTTCCGCTAAACTGTTCCAAATGTTCACAATCCTACTAAAGGGAAAATTTTTCCCAATTTCCAGATTAAATGAACCATACATAATCATTTTTCCTAGTACTGATAAATATTATTCAGAAATTTTACTCAAAGTTATGTATTCTTTTTTATTTTATCACCAGTATAGAATCCAAAGAGGAAAAAAAATAGCTCTGTTAATTTAGTGATATGGTTACAGTTAAAATAGTAGGTGCCTTTTTTTTTAAATAAACTTATTGCAACTAAGGCATTAATGTATGAAAAAAAGTTACATTTTACAATGATGTAGGGGGCACTAGTGGACATAAACCCTTGTTTTAGTGAAATTTTGCTAAATTTGGGGCATCTTGGCAAAATTCAACAGTCTTGGGGGCCCTCTAAATATTTTCGTAGAGTTTCAAAATTTTACCAGTGGTTTAATGTCTACCATAGGAAACTTTTTCGAGGGTGAGACTTTCAACTTTTGAAAGTTGGGTTTTTTGGAACACCCTAGGGTAACAAGAACTGATCATCACGCTTTTTTATAAAACATGTTTATGAAAAATAGAGTGACACGTGACAAGGGGATAGGAAAGTTGAGGTGTGACAGTTAGTGAAAAAGAGGGAGGGTAAAAATTGATGAGAAAAGTGTAACATCATATACGAACAGCTCTTAAGTACAAAATAAATAGGTACATCGCAAGAGAAAATAGATGTACGATAAATAATTACGCGCAGTTTAATTTTAACAATATTAAGTAAAGCAAAATACATTTCGAATACAAAATGAAGTATCTTTAAAAGCAGATTAGCATTTTTCGTTTCTGAAATCACACCATTTTAAGAGTTTTTCAAGTAGTATTTAAGAGTATGGAAATATAGACCTTTTTTTCTCTCTTGTGCTTCACGCATCGCTATCAGGGGGAAGGACAGAGGGGGGGGGGAGACAAAGTTCCAGATGAAATGCGAAAATAATTGACGGGCACTTACTAATGCGGATGGAAAACCCGGAATTTTAATACATAAATGACAAAGCAAAAGCTGATGTTCAGCAGAGGATATTAAGTGCTTTAAACTTCCTACAAGTGCACTTTTAAAGCTAAGAAATATGAGTCGGTTTCATCGAGATACGTTGAGCAAAATTTGTTTCAAGAGAAAAACAGTATATTTAGCTGTAGCCATGCCTTTTAGTCTAACAACTTAGTTGAAAGAATAATATCTCCTGAAGGAAGTGTTATTGTCCGTTTGTCACGAGAAGGCACTTCGCCACGCCCCCTTGAACGCAGAGTTCTAGTTTACGCGGGGGTGATCGGTACGCAATCCATGCGCTTCTAAAGGAGACAACCAGACAGTCTTAACTTG